>NC_088371.1:31813036-31824415 GCF_034508935.2 Berghia stephanieae
TAACCACCCCAACACCCCCCCCCCCACACACACACAATATAGACACATCTACACACCATTCTATGTTTCCTTTTCTTTCATTAATTACCTAAGTACGTAGCCACGGCACTCTACACACTGTGTCCAACTTCTAAGGCTTCTCAAAGTTTCACACAAACAACGACAGGAGTCATTGACATAGCAAACCAGAGGGGAGGCGAAGGCTGAGGGTAGAGGATCGTTACAGCTTGGGATCCACCCATATTTTGAAAGAATGTGAATTGTATTTATTATATCTCAAAATCTTTTTGCTGTTGATGACAAACCTGGTGGGAACCCTCGCCTCCCCCCCCCCCCCCCCCCAGACCACTAGGAGTACTGTAATCTCTATGTCCCCCCCCCCCCCACACCCCATGGCGGCCTGCCTCTACATACTGTCTCCATTTTTCCAAAGTGTCTTCGTGTTTCATTTACATTTATAAAGTATTAAGTATTTAATCCCCAACAACTATTTGTACATCATATGTCTAGACTTCAAGGTTTCACATAGATTCACACAGAAAATCGCACGGGACAAAAAATGTGTCATATCGCCTAACAGACGTAATGTCTCGTTCTACATGTTACGTGTTGCTGATGATCAGGGACCCCTAGTTAAGAGCTTTGAGCACGTTTAGTGGATATTGCGCTATATAAAAGCTCATACTTATAATAAGACAAAGACATCGTGGAAAGCTGCGGCGGGGTGGGGCGAGTGGGGTCGGGGGGAGGGGGTAAGGCTCCTACCATGTTTGTAATCAGCTGTAAACAATTTATATATGTTCCTAGACTGAACATAAATGGTAATATTGCTTAAAACAGGCGTCATGTCTGGTCCTACATGTTCAGTGTTGGTGTTGGTTAGAGCCCCTTTATAAAGCGCTTTGAGCATGTATAGTGGATATTGCGCTATATAAATGCTCCGCCGGAATGAAGTGGATAATTTAAATCTTGAGCATTTATATAGAGCAAAATCCACTATACATGCTCAAAGCGCTTTACAAAGGATCTCTAGCCAACAGCAACACTCAACATGTAGCCCTAGACATGACGTCTTGCTAGGCGATATTATTACACATTTTTTTACGATAGCTCAAACCACGCGGGTTATTGCCCAAATATTCATTTTGCACCCGAGCTTGATGATAAAATGTAAGAAAAGAGCCTTTTCGAGGGAATCAACTAGGCAACGATCAGAGGGGTCTCGAACCCCGCATCTTACGGTCCGAAGACGAGAATCATTTCATTAGAAGTTAGAACACATAGCCGCTAGGATTGTATTTAATTTATGTCACAAAATTGTTTGATCTTGAAACAAAGATATCGGAAGCCCTATCGGAATTGCATAGTTGAGTCCTTGGAAAAGACTCTTTACTCACATTATCTCACCGTACTCAGGTGTAAAATGAGTACCTGGCCGTCAACAGCGTTGTCTTTGTCCGAAAAATTGTCACTCAGGTTTTTGTTATTGCTTTTTGCCATCCGCGTTTATGAGTAATTCTCAGTAAACTGTATTAACCAGACTATAAACGTTCAACGTTACACATAGTTATGTGTGTTGGTCCGTTATACTTCCGGATGGCAATGAGCTGTTAAAAAATAGCTTTTATATAGAGCAATATCCACTTAAAGTGCTCAAAGCGCTTTACAAAGGGTCCAGGGCCAACAGCAACATTTAACATTTAGGACGGTACACAACGCCTGTTAGGCGATATTACAATTTTTATCGGACTGAGACAACGCTGCTGTGAACGGCCGGGTACTCATTTTACACCTGAGTACAGTGAGAGACTGTGCGTAAAGAGCCTTCTTCAAGGACTCAACTATGCGCCGAGCGAGGCTTGAACCCAGGACTTTCCAATCCGAAAGCGAGTGTCATGCCACTAGACCACATAGCCGCACGGCCTCTAAGGCTTCACAAAGTTTCCCACCGTTAGTGATCGGGATATTTTCCTTGTCATTGTTATGAAGCTATGCTAATATTTCAATGTGGCCGAAAGTCTCTACAAAGCGGCCATGTGGTATTGTGGTATAACACTCGCCGACGGATCAGAAGGTCTAGGGTCCGAAAACCAACAGGGTCTAAAGAAAACTCAGTCTTCAAATATCTCTCGATTAAAATGGCCCTAGGCTTGTGAACATCTATCAAACCCGGGACTTTGGTTACATCATCATTACACAATTTAATAAACAAAAATGAAAACCCGCGACTTCTCTTTTTTAAAGCACCTAATTTTATGCTTTTTTTTTTTCGATTCCGCTCAAATTTGGAATTCCTTAGTTCCATATCGAACGCTCTTTTTTTTGTATACTTTTTTCCAAGATTTTTCTACAACAGAGAGGACCTACAAAAACATTTTTCTCTGTGGTCAGTCTTGAATTTAGTCATGTATTTGTGTCTTGTTTGTTTCTTTTAATGTTGACTGAAGAGGATCCTTTATCAAACTACCAAGACACTTGCTGGAAAATATGGGAAACCAGAGGTACCAGTCAAAGACAAAGATGGGAAAACTATTTTTGGAAAAGAGGCTCAATCTGAACGATGGAGGGAACATTTCAACTGCCTTCTGAACAGACCACCACCAGACAACCAGCCAGAAATTTTGCCTGCAAGGAATGAGCTACCAATTAGCTGTGATCCACCATCGATAGCAGAGATTGTGGGTGTCATTAACAAGATGAAAAGGGGGAAAGCTGCTGGACCAGACCAGATTCCACCGGAGGCTCTAAAAGTTGATGCGGAAAGAAATGCTGAGGCCCTGCACCCACTATTTGAGAGAATCTGGAATGACGGGATATTCCCAAAGGATTGGAAGGAAGGACATCTTATCAAGCTTCCAAAGAAAGGGGACCTCAGTAATTGTAATAATTATCGAGGCATCACTCTTCTTTCTATCCCAGGAAAGGTTTTCAACCGTATTATTTTAGAGAGAATTAAGAATGCAACAGATGCTAAACTGCGGGACGAACAGGCAGGTTTTCGGAAAAACCGTTCAACCACCGACCAGATTGCCTCTCTGCGAGTCATAGTGGAACAGTCTATAGAATGGAACTCTCCTCTTATTGTCAACTTTCTGGATTACGAGAAGGCTTTCGACAGTATTGACAGAGCAACATTGTGGAAAATTCTGGCACATTATGGACTCCCTGAAAAGATAGTAAACCTCATTAAGGAAATGTATGAAGGATCAAGTTGCAGGGTTGTACATGAAGATCAGCTTACTGACAGCTTTGAAATTAAGACTGGTGTCAAGCAGGGATGCTTGCTCTCTCCATTCCTGTTCATCCTTGCCATTGATTGGCTAATGAAGGAAACCTCCAAAAGGAGAAGAAATGGGATACAGTGGACCCCCTGGACACAGTTGGATGATATGGATTTTGCAGATGATCTGGCTCTTTTGTCCCACATCCAGGACCAGATGCAAGCAAAAACCACAATTATAAACAGCCTCTCGGAATCAATTGGTCTAAGAATTCACCCTGCAAAGTCAAAGGTCTTGAGGATAGGTACACGTCAAAGGGAGCAGATCAAAGTAAAAGATCAGGAACTCGAAGATATAGACACTTTCTGCTATCTCGGAAGTATAATTGACAAGGAAGGAGTCACGGAAGCAGAGGTGAAAGCACGAATAGGAAAGGCACAGGCTGCATTCACATCTTTGAACAGAGTTTGGAGAACTAAAGATATCTCCCTTCAACTAAAGCTAAGACTTTTCAACTCAAACGTGAAGTCTGTCCTACTGTATGGATGTGAAACTTGGAACGCATCACAGGCATGTATAAGGAGGGTACAGATTTTCGTAAACAGGTGCATGCGTAAGCTACTCAGAATAAAATGGATGGATAGAATAAAAAATGAAGAAGTATGGAAAAGAACACAGCAGAAAGCAGTGGGAGAGGATATAGGAAGAAGACGATGGAGGTGGATTGGACACACGCTTAGAAAGAATGACTCAACTATAACAAAGAAAGTATTGGACTGGAACCCTCAGGGCAGAAGATCAAGGGGAAGGCCACGAGGAACATGGAGAAGAATTAAAGAAGCGGATATACAGAGAAGACCTGGAATGAGATAAAAAAGTTGGCTCAGGATAGAGAAGGATGGAAACTGTTTGTCTGTGGCCTATACCCTGACCCAGGGTGAAAAAGGCATTGATGATGATGATGATGATGAAGGGGTTTGAGCCTGAAAATTCCGTGTTGGGTATTTTGTTCTATTTTTTTATGAAGCTGTTATGTTCATTTTGGTTTATTACTTTATATAGTCTACAGCTTCTAGCAGCTTCGTATCATTATACAATCTACAGTGCTTTGGTCACATTATCCCTGGGTGGGGTTCCTGACCTCCCATAGTAGGCAGGGAGGTACATACCTACTTAGTCTTCTACCCCCTATATCTGTTTTCCAACTTGCTTTCCGTCTTTGTTTTGGATGACTTGGTTTTGTCCTAGCTCTGGTCAAATGTATTGTTAGTTTTGGGAGATGGTTTTTTCCCCTTGTAAATCATCTCTCTGTTATGCACGGTATTGCTTTGTTTGCATGTTATATTATTTGTAAACATTTGAGTGTGTTCCTCTTAGTTTTTACCTGTGCTTTACGTCAGGATGAGACATTTATGTGATCTCAAACTAAATAAGTACATTGATGGTGTGCTCCTGGAATCTACATCTGTTCTCCATTTGAACTAATTCCCCTTTGTCTTACATTTTCTTGGGTGCTTTAATTGTAATTCTAGAACTTTTTACTCTCCCATTTTCTTCCTTTTTCCTGGCGCTGATATGTCCTTAATGTGTTACATGCGCGTAAAACCCTTAAAAACAAACAAGGCAAAACACGTTATCAGATCTCCTACAAACAAGGCCTGCAGGGTTTTCTTCCTTGCATATACAATTTTTAGATAGTATGCGCTTGGCTAAGAATAAGAAACTGACAACATTGTGGTATGACACTCGCTTTCGGATCGGGAGGTCCTTGGGTTCGAGCCTCGCTCGGCGCATAGCTGAGTCCTTGGAGAAGGCTCTTTACTCACATTCTCTCACCGCAATAAAGAAACAGATTTTCAAAATTTTGGTCAGAAAACCCGGTCTTCAAATATCGATCGATTAAAATAACCATCACAGAGTTAATCACTTGTTTTGTTTTGTTTGTATTTTTTAATTCGCAGTTTCCAAGGGGGAAAAATTCAAAAAATCACTGTAAATAGCTTTACAACTCAGTAATTTGTCATCACCAAGATAAACAAATTATGCTTCTAAGTCCTGAATAGAGGATCTAAGGAACTAAATTTCCTTTTCAACAAAATTTATTGAGTCAAAGAGGCAAATGCAATTCTGTAGCTAGAGCCAAAAATTCGCAATTCTTCGAATTGTTCGTAGTATGAGGCAGATCTGCCATCACACTGTCAAAGTCTTTTAACCCTCTCCTTACCAGCCATAGGAAAATCGTCACATTCGTTACGATGCAACCGACAATTTTCTCATTCTGATTGCTCTTGGACATTACAAAATTAAAGAAATACTTTGATTACAGCTATAAATACTGTTGTACCGACCAACATACAAAACTATGTGTAACCTAGAACGTTTATAGTCTGGTTTATACAGTTTAGTGAGAATTACTAATAAACGTGGATGGCAAAACGTAATAACAAAGACCTGAGTGACGTCAATTTCATACTACCTATGCGAGCCTTTCAATATTATGTCCTGCATTAATGACAATGATGGTGGAGGCATTATGCTCTCTCTCTCTCTCTCTCTCTCTCTCTCTCTCTCTCTCTCTCTCTCTCTCTTATATATATATATATTATATATATATATATATATTATATATATATATACCAACCACACCACACACACACATATCCACCTCATTTCCACCAAGAAATCCTTTGTTTCCTTACATCATTTTACCGAACAACATTCTGTATAGAATGCACGTTACTTTTTTGTTTGATTAGGAAAAGGGAAAAGTCTATTTTTGTTTTGAGTGGGGGGGGGGGGGGGGGGGGTTGAGGGGGTTCTAAAACTAAAATTATCTGGTTAGGAGAGGGTTAAACTTTGGATTTTTGTTACACCATCATTATACAATCTACAGTGCTTTGTTCACACAACCTCCGATGTCCTACAAACCAGCCCTGCAGGGTTTTCTGATGTGGTCTGAAAAGGAAAAAAATATAAAGAAAAACAGATTTTCAAGATTTTGGCCAGAAAACTCGTCCTTCAACAAATATGGATCGATTAAAATAACCTTATCCATCACATCGTCAAGAACTCTCAAACCCGAGACTTCAAGTGCGTCTGCAACGAATTCCCAGATTGGAGAATTGTTTTTCACAAGATGAGAGTCACTTTAATTGATCAATATTTGAAGAACTGGTCATCTTTTTGTGCGGCTATGTGGTCAATTGGTATGACGGCGATCCTCGAGTCCTTGGAAAAGGACTTTACTCACATTACATTTTCTCACCGTTCACATAATATGTAAAACGAGTACCTGGATGTTAACAGCGTTGTCTCTGTTGGAAATAAAATTAATATCGCCTTACAGGCGTCATGTCTGGTTCTATATTATACGTGTTGCTATTGGTCATGGGCCCTTTGTAAACCGATTTGAGCACGGATATTGCACTATATAAAAGATCAAGTTATTTTTTTTATTTGTTTTGTTTCTGGTCAATTTTTTAAAATGTAGTTTTATTTCACTGTAAGGCTGTGTTGTCACTCCCGCATAGCTTTCTAGTTTGCCATGCACTAAAAAAAATGAGCTTTTATGAAACGTAATATCCACTAAACGTGCTCAAAGAGCTTTACAAAGGGTCCCTGACCAACAGCAACACGTAACATAAAGAACGAGAACTAACGCCTGTTAGACGATATTACACTTGCTTTTTTCCCGACAGAGACAACGCTGTTAACGGCCAGGTACTCATTTTACACCTGACTACGGAGAGAGAATGTGATGTAAAGACTCTTTTCCAAGGACTCAATGATGCGCCGGGCGAGGCTCGAACCCAGGACGTTCCGATCCCAAAGCGAGTGTCACACCACTAGACCAAATATCCCCACAACCCCTAGGCAAACAGAGACACTATACTACTAATACTACCCACAAAACATCCCCCGGGTCTTGTCGTTATTCAAATTATTTAATTAAAATGCGTAAGATCCTTACATCATGTTAGTAAACACTATACAAAATCATAGATGTCGCTGCACCCAAAGCATCATCACCTTTCCCCACGCCTGTGTCTTATCAATTCTAAATCGAAATATTCTAATAATATGTGTAACAACCTTTGACCGTGGTAGTGACGGTGTGTCACATGGGAACTGTCAACATGCTAACACCAGGGTGTGAATCAAATAATAGATTGGCCATTCCTTTATGCACAAAGGTTGCATCACAGATTACACAGTAATAGTAATTTGTGGGTTGCCATTGTGTCACTTGGGACCGACGTGCATTGACACTAAGTTAAGAACCTTGCAGCCCAGAGGTTATGCTATAGATAGTTCGAATTTGACGTCACTCAGGTCTTTGTTATTGTTTTTAGCCATCCGCTTTCATGAGTAATCACTGAACTGTATTAACCAGACTAAAAACGTTCATGGTTACACATAGTTTTGTGTTTTGGTCCTTTATACTTCCGGATGGCAATGTTATGAGCTTCTTAGCCAAGCGCATACTAGCTATACATTCCCGTACAGAGAGAACGTCAAAATAGCGTTGCGCGTGCGTCTCTCTCTTATCAACTGAGGAAATCTATCGTTTGGTAAATGAGATATCACTATATTTCATAGATCATTTTTCATAATGTTATTATATACATATTCTTATAAAATAAATATAATATAACCAATAAACTTATTTTGATGAAAAGTGCCCAGTGATGTGTTGCAAAGAATGAAAAATAATAAGGAATGCACCCATTATTAAGATTACCCACCGTGGAGTGGAAAACACTGACTTTACGGTTCGGTAACTCAGGCTAAAAGATCGCTGAGAAACCCTTTAACTGGTGTATCACTGTGAACTTTTCATCAAAATAAGTTTATTGGTTCTATTTTTATTTCCTAAAAGTATGTCTATAATAACATTTATTAAACGAGTTCTCAAATATAATTATTAGTTATATCCAGTGACATCTATAGAGTATATTATGAAGTCCTAGGTTATATCTCATTCACCAAACGATAGATGTCCTCAGTTGATAAGAGAGACGCATGTGCAATGCTATGTTGACGTTCTCTCTGTAAGGGTATGTCTATGAAATGGATCCAGCACAGGTGTGAAACGATATGACGATGATGATGATGATGATGATGATGATGATGATGATGTGATGACGATGATGATGATGATGATGATGATGATGATGATGATGATGATGATGATGATCGTATAAGCAATAAATTGTGTCACCTGCTATCGCCCGGTGTCAATGACTGACTGCTTCGTCGCTGTTATCTAATTTGTGTGGTCAGATTTTGAAGTCTCATTAATTCGGGTAGAAAAAGACATATTATAGCCCTAAGAAATTTGGTTCGACAGACAATTAATTATTCATAGACATGAAAATAATTACTAGAGTTTTCATAGAGACTTTTAATATAGAGCAATATCCACTAAATTTGCTCAAAGCGCTTTACAAAAGGTCCCTGACCAACAGCAACATGAAACATGTACAACGAGACATGACGTCTGTTAGGTGAGATTACAATTTTTCCGACAGAGACAACGCTTTTGACGTCCAATTACTCATTTTACACCTGAGAATGTGGAGACTTTTCCAAGGACTCAACTATCCGTCGAGCTAGGCTCGAACCCAGGACCTGTCAATCCGAAAGCGAGTGTCATACCACAAGACCACATAGACGCACAATTGCGAAGTCTACAATTATGTAACGCTTGGAAAAAATACTTTTTAAAAATTCTGACCAAAAAATTATGAAAACAAAAAACAAACCAATACAAAACCAAACCAAATAGTTCTTCAACCATTGATCAATTAACATTTGGGATATTTGGGCTTTTGGAATGACACTAAACGTGCTCAAAGCGCGTTACAAGAGGTCCTTAGCCAACAGCAACACATAATATTATGTAGGATGAGACATGACGCCTGTTAGGCGATATTACAATTTGTTTCCACCAAAGACAACACTCTTAACGGCCAAAATCTAGGTGCCTAAATGAGTCAATAAAAGGTATAGTAAAATAAAGGGAGTAAAAATGAATTTAAAAAGATACAAAACAAAGTAAACGACGTTTCGGCCTTTAGCCTTCTTCAGGTAAACAAGAAAAGGAAATATGTTATATTACTTTGGCATTATAGTTAAAATATAAGTAAAAATGTGTGTGTGTGTGTGTGTGTGTGTGTGTGTGTGCAAGGGAATGAGAGAAAGAGAGAGATGAGAGAGAGAGAGAGAGAGAGAGAGAGAGAGAGAGAGATGGAGAGAGAGGAGAGGAGAGAGAGAGAGAAATAGAGCGACAATGAGGTGAAGTAATGAGATGAAATGTTAACATATTTACCAATAATGTTTTAATAATGCGAAATGAATATAACATATTTCCTTTACTTTTCTACCTTAAGAAGGTCAGAGGTCAAAACTTCGGTTACTTTGTAATATATCTTTTATAAGAGCCATATTTACTCCCTTTATTTTACTATACATCTTAACGGACATGTACTCATTTTACACCTGAGTACGGTGAAAGAATGTGAGGAAAGAGCCTTTTCCAAAGGCTCAACTAGACACCATTCAGAGTGGGGCTCGAATCCAAGACCTGCAGACCCGAACGCGAGTGTCGTCATACAACTGGAGCACATAGTCGCAAGATAAGATAAGAAAAGATGAACTTTAACTTTAACTATCTGCTTCTGGAAATTACTATTGGGTATTGGCATTGGTATACACATTTCAATCATTAATTCATCTCATTGTCGCTCTATTTCTGTCCTTCTCTCTCTCTCTCTCTCTCTCTCTCTCTCTCTCTCTCTCTCTCTCTCTCTCTTCTTCTCTCACTCTTTCTCCCTCCCCCCCCCCTCTCTCTCTCTCTCTCTCTCTCTCTCTCTCTCTCTCTCTCCCTCCCTCTCTCTCCTTCCTTGCACTAACACACAACACACACAACCACACAAACACACGTGCGCACACACATTTTATTTATAGTATTTAAACTATAATGCCAATGTAATATATGATACTTTTTCCTTTCTTTCTACCCGAAGAAGGTCAAAGGTCGAAACGTCGTTTACTTTGTTTTGTATATTTTATAGTAATTTTTACCCCTTTATTTTATATACTATCTGATATTGGCATACACTAGCGGATTTTTTAGAAATAATTAGGCAAATTTACTTTAAATATGAATTATACTATACTATCGGGTGTTGGCAACATTAGTGGATTTCTAGACAAAATTAAGCAAATTTACTTTTAAAATATTAATATAACTACAGAATCTCAGACTCAAACCTTCGTCCTAATGGTTTCCTATAGTTCAGTTGGTAGATTATTCCTGCATACTATTTGCGGCTTTGTGGTATGACACTCGTTGTCGGATCGGAAGGTCCTGGGTTCGAGCCTCGCTCGGGGCATAGTTGAATCCTTGGAAAAAGGCTCTTTACTCACATTCTCTCACCATACTCAAGTGTAAAATGAGTAACGGCCGTTAACAACGTTGTCTCTGTCCGAAAAATTGTAATATAGCCTAACAGACGTCGTGTCCCTCCTAGATGTTAAGTGTTGCTGTTCGTCATGGACCCTTCGTAAAAGCGCTTTGAGCACATTTAATTTAGTTGATATTGCGCTATATTAAGCTCAAGTTTTTTGTTGTTTAAAAAAAAATATAACTACACATTCAGATTCAGAATCTCAGGCTCGAAACCGTCGTCGTGATGGTTTCCAATAGCTCAGTTGGTAGAGTCGTACGATTACAAAAGATTCACGGATTTACCAAATGTTGCTCCATCTTCAAAAGTTCGTGAGCATCTCTCAGTCATTAATAATAATAATAATAATAATAATAATAATAATAATTAATAATAATGATGATGATAATATAATAATAATAATAATAAGAATAATATATAATAATAATAATAATAATATATAATAATAATAATAATAATAAATAATAAAAATAATAATAATAATAATAATAATAATAATAATAATAATAATAATAAAATATAATAATAATAATATATAATTTTTTCATCAAAAAGAATGGAAATTCGTTTTACAACGTGGCATGCATGAAATGTATAAACACAAATTGAGAATAATATATGGGACAATGTATACATATATAATATATGCAAATGCACAAGAATGTAAAAAATATCAACCAAGAACC
>NC_088371.1:31824515-31834515 GCF_034508935.2 Berghia stephanieae
TTTGGGATATTGGGCTTTTGGAATGACACTAAACGTGCTCAAAGCGCGTTACAAGAGGTCCTTAGCCAACAGCAACACATAATATTATGTAGGATGAGACATGACGCCTGTTAGGCGATATTACAATTTGTTTCCACCAAAGACAACACTCCTAACAAAATCTAGGTACCTAAATGAGTCAATAAAAGGTATAGTAAAATAAAGGGAGTAAAAATGAATTTAAAAAGATACAAAACAAAGTAAACGACGTTTCGGCCTTTAGCCTTCTTCAGGTAAACAAGAAAAGGAAATATGTTATATTACTTTGGCATTATAGTTAAAATATAAGTAATAATGTGTATGTTTGTGTGTGTGTGTTTGTGTGTGTGCAAGGGAATGTGTGTGTGTGTGTGTGTGTGTGTGTGTGAGAGAGAGAGAGAGAGAGAGAGAGAGAGAGAAATAGAGCGACAATGAGGTGAAGTAATGAGATGAAATGTTAACATATTTACCATTAATGTTTTAATAATGCGAAATGAATATAACATATTTCCTTTACTTTTCTACCTTAAGAAGGTCAGAGGTCAAAACTTCGGTTACTTTGTAATATATCTTTTATAAGAGCCATATTTACTCCCTTTATTTTACTATACATCTTAACGGACATGTACTCATTTTACACCTGAGTACGGTGAAAGAATGTGAGGAAAGAGCCTTTTCCAAAGGCTCAACTAGACACCGTTCAGAGCGGGGCTCGAATCCTAGACCTACAGACCCGAACGCGAGTGTCGTCATACAACTGGAGCACATAGTCGCAAGATAAGATAAGAAAAGATGAACTTTAACTTTAACTATCTGCTTCTGGAAATTACTATTGGGTATTGGCATTGGTATACACATTTCAATTCATTAATTCATCTCATTGTCGTTCTATTTCTGTCCTTCTCTCTCTCTCTCTCTCTCTCTCTCTCTCTCTCTCTCTCTCTCTCTCTCTCTCTCTCTCTCTCTCTCTTTCTTTCTCTTTCTCTCTCTCATTCTCTCTCTCTCTCTCCCTCCCTCAATCTCTCTCTCATTCTCTCACTCTCTCTCTCTCTCTCTCTCTCTCTTTCTCTCCCTCTCTCCTTCCCTTGCACTAACACACACACACACACACACAAACACACGTGCGCACACACATTTTATTTATAGTATTTAAACTATAATGCCAATGTAATATATGATACTTTTTCCTTTCCTTCTACCCGAAGAAGGTCAAAGGTCGAAACGTCGTTTACTTTGTTTTGTATATTTTATAAAATCATTTTGACTCCCTTTATTTTACTATACTATCGGATATTGGCATACACTAGCGGATTTCTAGAGATAATTAGGCAAATTATACTTTAAAAATATGAATTATACTATACTATCGGGTGTTGGCATACACTAGTGGATTTTTAGACATAATTAAGCAAATTATACTTTTAAAATATTAATATAACTACAGAATCTCAGACTCAAACCTTCGTCCTAATGGTTTCCTATAGTTCAGTTGGTAGATTATTCCTGCATACTATTTGCGGCTTTGTGGTATGACACTCGTTGTCGGATCGGAAGGTCCTGGGTTCGAGCCTCGCTCGGGGCATAGTTGAATCCTTGGAAAAAAGGCTCTTTACTCACATTCTCTCACCATACTCAAGTGTAAAATGAGTAACTGGCCGTTAACAACGTTGTCTCTGTCCGAAAAAATTGTAATATAGCCTAACAGAAGTCGTGTCCCTCCTAGATGTTAAGTGTTGCTGTTGGTCATGGACCCTTTGTAAAGCGCTTTGAGTACATTTAGTTGATATTGCACTATATTAAAGCTCAAGTTTATTGTTGTTTTTAAAAAAATATAACTACACATTCAGATTCAGAATCTCAGGCTCGAACCGTCGTCGTGATGGTTTCCAATAGCTCAGTTGGTAGAGTCGTACGATTACAAAAGATTCACGGATTTACCAAATGTTGCTCCATTTTCAAAAGTTCGTGAGCATCTCTAAGTCATTATTATTATTATTATTATTAATAATAATAATAATAATAATAATAATAATAATAATAATAATAATAATAATAATAATAATAATAATAATAATAATAATAATAATAATAATAATAATAATAATAATATATACTTTATTCATCCAAAAAGAATGGCAATTCGTTTACAGACGTGGCATGCATGAAAATGTATAAACACAAATTGAGAATATATGGCGACAATGTATACATATATAATATATGCAAATGCACAAGAATGTAAAAACATACAACCAAGAACCAATATCAACACTTTATATATTAATAAACGAATTTCCATTAAACCTCTCCATACCAACCATAGGAAACTCGTCACATTCGTTACGATACAAACAACATTGTTCTTATTCAACATGATAAAAGTTAAAGAAAATGAACAGTGTCATGTAGAGCATGTTTTGCTAAAGAACTTAACTGCTAATGTGTTTGAGTGATAAAAATATATTTTTGTGTTATCTAGTTGGGTGTGAAGTTCTGGGGAAAATCCGGAAGATGGTTGGTAAGGAGACAGTTAATTTTTTTTTTTTTTAATGTTTTAATTGAGCTTTATATAGCACAATATCCACTAAATGTGCTCAAAGCGCTTTACAAGGGGTCCCTGGTCAACAGCAACATTTAACATGTAGGACGGGACATGACGCCTGTTAGGCTATATTACAATTTTTTTTCGGACAGAGACAACTCTGTTATATAGCACAATATCCACTAAATGTGCTCAAAGCGCTTTACAAGGGGTCCCTGGTCAACAGCAACATTTAACATGTAGGACGGGACATGACGCCTGTTAGGCTATATTACAATTTTTTTTCGGACAGAGACAACTCTGTTAACGGCCAGGTATTGGGAGTAAAAGCTAGCAGAAGGCTATCCCAGGCGACTCGTCATTAACCTATAGATAGTATGAGCTTGGCTAAGAAGCTCATAACATTGCCATCCGGAAGTATAACGGACCAACACACAAACAATGTGTAATCATGAACTTTTATAGTCGGGGTTATACAGTTTAGTGAGAATCGCTCACAAACCCGGATGGCACGCTCAAGAGAATTTTGTAATTCTACGAATGTTTCGAAATACGTGTAGTGAGCCGGTCTGTTAAAATAGACAGAAATGCATAGAAAATCTAAAAACTCAGACAATATCTCTCAGCCTAAGACGGGACATGACGCCTGTTAGGCGATATTACAGGTTTTTTCGGACAGAGACAACGCTGTTTCCGGCCAGGTACTCATTTTACACTTGAGCATGCTGAGAGAATGTGAGTAAAGAGCCTTTTCCAAGAACTTACTGAAAATATAAGTTGATGTCATGCTTCTTACTTTTAAGGATTTTTAATGTGTTATTGAATCTTTGTGTGAGTAAATTGTTGATCTTTAAAGTTAACGAGACAGCGACTACAATTTTTATCTCCTAAAAATTTCGAATTTTTAGGTTTTCAAGGAGGCAAGTATGATACTAATTAATTAATTTGTCAATAAGTTCTTTTTTTTCGGCGCTTGCAACCCATTAAAAAATTGAGCTTTTATATAGATCTATGTCGACTTAATGTGCTCAAAGCGCTTTACAAGGGGGCCATGGCCAGCAGCAACGCTTAACATGTAGGACATAACATGACGCCGATATTACAAATTAATTTCGGACAGGGACAACGCTGTTAACGGCTGGGTATTCATTTTACATCCGAGTACGGTGAGAGAATGTGAGTAAAGAGTCTTTTCCAAGGACTCAACTATGCACCGAGCGAGGCTCGAAATCAGGACCTTCCGATCCGAAAGCGAGTATCATACCAATAGACCACATAGCAGCACTTAGCTTGAGATCACATTAAAGTTTCATTTGGACATCAGCACAAGGTCCAACTAAATGTTTTTTATTTTTTATTTTTTATGGGTGAGTAGTTATCACACGATGTTCTCGATTATTTCATAATCGTTTAAATTTTAATTTACACATAGTTTTCTGTGTTGGTTCTCTTGATCAAGCGGTAGAACAGTGGGTATTTTACTTAGACACATACCATTGATAGTAATACCTGTGTAGTTTCCGATGTTACCAATCACTGACATTGTTTACTTTATGACGACTGTCCGAGAGGCGTGGTTATCTAGCTATGGGTCTATTGACTGGTATTTAAAAAGAGACCTAACTCCGCCCCCTCGGACAGTTAGTAAACAATGATTTTTGCTATTATAAGCGAGTTACACAACTTATCGATCGGGTGCGTGAAAATTGGATTTAATAGTCTGATGTCACGTCGCCCAGCAACGGCGGCCATCGTGGTTCTAGACAAAGAAAATCGGCACTTTTTATTCTTCATGCTGGCTAGAACTGTTCACTTGTCTTGTGATCAAAATGTGTAAAAATCAAAAAAAGATTTGATTTATAATGGTTTTTTTTCCTCTGGATACGCTTTTATGCTCGTCGGAGAAATATTTCATAAGGGCGTCCGCCATTGTTCCGATAGTTTAAAGCCAGTTACTAAGTTACCATGCGTCATTACGGGGGAAGTGACGTTACGACTGTTGAAGCATATTACTCCTTTATTCCGTGTTTTCAGTTGTTCTTTTTATTTGAAGCTGTCACAAACGAACACCATTGGACTCCTTAAGCTCTTTGTTATCGTTTTTAGATAACCATGTGGTGATTAGTTCTCACTATACTATATCAATCAGACTATAAATGGGAGCGATCTATATTCACGTTTTCGTCCACCCTTGTCATCGAACACACAATACGCTTCAACAGTCGTAACGTCACTTCCCTCGTAATATCGCATGGTAACTTAGTAACTGGCTCTAAATCTAAACTATCGGAACAATATGAAATATATCTCCAACGAGCATAAAAGCGTATCAAGTGGGGGAAAAAACACATTATAAATCTGATCATGTTTTGACTTTTACACATTCTGATCACAAGACATATGAAAAGTTCTGGCCAGCACGAAGTACGGATTTTCTTTGATTAGAACCACGATGGCTGCCATTGCTGGGCGACGTGACATCAGACTATTGAATCCAATTTGTTGCTGTAAAACAATTGGACAATTCTAAATTATGTAATCACGCTGCTGTGTTTATGAAAGTTGTTCCCATACCCATGAGTCAATCTGAACAAAATGATCAATTGTCACGTTGGATATTTCCCAAACTGTGAACACTTTTCACTATATTGGTCATTTTGAGTACACTTTGCAACAGTTGCAATGTAACCAATGGGAAGATAATATAGTAATGTAATATTATAAACGGTCAATGTGTCACGCAGTTTGTTTTTTTTTTTTTGTTTTTTTCTTGTCTGTTTGTTACATAACGAAACCCCCGAGTGAGGTGTCACATAACTTTTTCCAGGGACTCGGCAATGAGCCGCTCAGAACGGGGACCCGAACCCAGAACCTTCCGATCCGAGGGCGTGTCCTACCACTAGACCACAGAGTCGTTTCGTCAATTTTCCTCCATTCAGCAAATACTGATGTTGCTCTAAAATAATACAGCTGTACATGAGGATTTATATAGCGCGATATTTATTACACGCGCTCAAAGCACGTAACAAGGGGTCCCTAAAATGGAGAGAAAGATAAAGGAGGTAACAACACAAACGCCTTTACCAAGTAACCACGATTAGATCGTCAAAAGGGTAAAGGGTCTCTAGCAAACAGCATATGGAAGGCGGGATATGACGCCTTTTGTTGTTTTTTTCCCGACAGAGACAACGCTGTTAACAGTCAGGCACCAGTTTACACCTGATTATTGTGACAAATTGTGAGTCCTGAGTCTTTTCCAAGGACTATGCAACTATTTGCCTCTCATTCTCATACAGGGACTCGAACTCAGGACCTTCCGATCAGACGACGAAATTCATGCCACAAGACCACATAGCTGCTTTAGCAGAAATGATGCCGTCCTACATGAACATGGTAAACATGCAAAAAAGTGGAACAGAAAAGTTAGGCCTTCAGATTTCAACCCAGTTTCTATAGCGTGAAATAAAATAGCAACTGCTTGCTAGCTATAGATAAGCAGTCCTTCGGAGCCATTGGGCGCATGGAGCCGGAGTCTCTCCCGGTCTCTATAGCGCGAAACGGACAACAGCAATTGCGCTAGTCTATCGCAAAGTAAGTTCCGCCAAATCTTACAGACCCATTCACTGCTGGGTGGACAGGGGGTCGGGGAAAGAAATCTCGATTGCACCAGGGATCGATCTCGGTCCCTTTGCGTGTGAAGCGAGTGCACTGCCAATTGAGCTATCGGGATCCACACCCCTTAGATAGGACTCTAGTATATAAAAAAGTCAGGTCCAACGGATCAATCTATATTCCTTAGTTTGTGAAGCGAGTGCTCTACCAACTAAGCTATCGGTACCCCAAATTAAGTAAGTAACTAAGGAAGAAAATGAAGTCAGTAGTGATTGAGAAAATTGGGAAAATTAGACGACAGAGAAAATTGATAGATAGATAATAGAAAGACAGATAGATAATAGATAGGTAGATAGATAGCGCCCCCCCCACCCCCCACCCCCAGCAAGGGTATCCGACCAGGGCCAGGACAAAATCTCATTCCAAGACAAAAACAGAAAGCATGTTGGAAAACAGATATAAAGGGATAGAGGACACATCAAGCACCTCCTTGCCCACAATGGGAGGTCGAGAGAGAGAGAGAGAGAGAGAGAGAGGGAGAGGGAGAGAGAGAGAGAAAGAGAGAGAGAGGGAGAGAGAGAGAGAGATTATAATGATCTCAAATATGGCACACGAAAACAAAAAAATATCACACGGCATAAATATTATATTGTCATTCTTTTATTCACTCGACATGAAAACCTAGTAAACAAACAGACATGCCAACTTGAACGTAGATTCGTAGTTTTTAGGAGAATAATAGTTGATGGGTTGCCAAATCAAGGGTCAAAAATTTACTAAACGTTTACACAAACACATTGAATGTCCGTTGTATGAACATTGGACACCAGTAGAAAAGGTAATGTAATTACTTAATCAATAAATGATATGACATTATAGTTAAAGATAACAATAGGTCAGGAGTGATTTTTCTAAAATTAAAATACTTGTATATTGGTTCCTTGTCTATACGGTTCATATCCTACAAGGCTGAACTTTTGGCTTCCAGTCACCAGAGTGACTGGAAATTTCACGGGTTTTTATCTAACACACCGAATTCCGTAAATGAGCGGAAAAACAGCAACCCTGCAGTTGGTTTTGCTAACGTTACAGATCAACAATTTACTCACACAATGATTAATTAATAATTCAAAATCCTTAAAATCCTGCGCTATAGCATCAACTTTCGTTTTCAATAAGTATTATTCTGAAATTGGATCAAAAATTTCGTAAGGCATGTCTGTTAACATAAAAACAAACAGCAATAGTGTGGCGACCTATTACATACTAAATAAGTGATAAAAATAAAAAGAATGACATTTAATGAAAGAAAAAGGGTGAAACCAATGTGTACATATTTGCAGGACTGATAACCCAAATTGGTTTGGACTCACTTTTCGTATTGGAATAAAATGCCCTCAAACCAACTCAAAATATATCCATTGAAACACTGTTGCTTTTGGGTTTTCAGAACTGAAAATGTGTTCACGTTGGGTGAAACTGATTTAAATTTATTTTAAATTAACATAAGAATACTTCCAGTCATATTATTATAATGTGACGTAGGTCATACTTATGGTTACAACAAACTAAAACGTTTCATGACAAACCCCCTCTATTTAGAACATGTGAGTCTCTCCATTTTTTAACGGTTCTCTCTTGGACTCCACAAACAAGAGAGTTGCGATGTTAGCCTTGGTAAATTTATAAATACCCTGACACGACTGTAAAAATGACGTCACAAATACAAGTAGACGATCACCAAAAGAAAGTATCTAGTGAGTTGTTTCTTGAGTAGAGCCTCAAACCCATCGACAGCGATAGGAAACAAGGGACGTAAGCTGGTAACAAATGCCATAATCCAAACAGAGCTGCCAACTTGAAGTTTCAAAGTTTCCAAGGGAAAGTAAGACGAAAAATTTTGTTCTCAGCATCGTTAAAAAATACTGATTATAAAGTCTAAGGAGCTAAATTTTCCTTTTCAATAAAATATATTTAATCAATGCAGCTCTGTATCTGGAGCCAAAAATTCGTAGTACCAGGCATGTCCGCTCAATACACCCATCACCACGAAGAGGATGGCCAGAAGGCCTAAACTTCAATAAAGAGAAAGCAGAATCAGTATGAAGCAAGGCCATTTCGAGTCCAGACCTTTCGTCGCAAACAGGAAAAACCAAGAGAGAGAAAAAGTAAATTTGAAATCAAAATTAAAGAGAAAGATGAATAAAACCTGAGGTTAGAATCTAAATTCGCCAAATCGAGGGTTACTTTATTCGACTAATATTCCAAAGAGGATTTCTTTCCGGCCATATGAATGGAACCTGGGGTTAGAAAGGTTTTGTCTCTTACCGGCCATATGAATGGAACCTGGGGTTAGAAAGGTTTTGTCTCTTACCGGCCATATGAATGGAACCTGGGGTTAGAAAGGTTTTGTCTCTTACCGGCCATATGAATGGAACCTGGGGTTAGAAAGGTTTTGTCTCTTACCGGCCATATGAATGGAACCTGGGGTTAGAAAGGTTTTGTCTCTTACCGGCCATATGAATGGAACCTGGGGTTAGAAAGGTTTTGTCTCTTACCGGCCATATGAATGGAAGCTGGGGTTAGAAAGGTTTTGTCTCTTACCGGCCATATGAATGGAAGCTGGGTTAGAAAGGTTTTGTCTCTTACCGGCCATATGAATGGAACCTGGGGTTAGAAAGGTTTTGTCTTTTACCGGCCATATGAATGGAAGCTGGGGTTAGAAAGGTTTTGTCTCTTACCGGCCATATGAATGGAAGCTGGGGTTAGAAAGGTTTTGTCTCTTACCGGCCATATGAATGGAAGCTGGGGTTAGAAAGGTTTTGTCTCTTACCGGCCATATGAATGGAAGCTGGGGTTAGAAAGGTTTTGTCTCTTACCGGCCATATGAATGGAAGCTGGGGTTAGAAAGGTTTTGTCTCTTACCGGCCATATGAATGGAAGCTGGGGTTAGAAAGGTTTTGTCTCTTACCGGCCATATGAATGGAAGCTGGGGTTAGAAAGGTTTTGTCTCTTACCGGCCATATGAATGGAACCTGGGGTTAGAAAGGTTTTGTCTCTTACCGGCCATATGAATGGAACCTGGGGTTAGAAAGGTTTTGTCTCTTACCGGCCATATGAATGGAAGCTGGGGTTAGAAAGGTTTTGTCTCTTACCGGCCATATGAATGGAAGCTGGGGTTAGAAAGGTTTTGTCTCTTACCGGCCATATGAATGGAAGCTGGGGTTAGAAAGGTTTTGTCTCTTACCGGCAATATGAATGGAAGCTGGGGTTAGAAAGGTTTTGTCTCTTACCGGCCATATGAATAAAACTCGATGTTGGAAAGGCTTTGCCAAGATGTAAGAGGATGTCATAACTCTTTTTCTTTTATTGGTCGTGGCCTCAGGATGTGACGTCATTTTTGGGGTCAGTGTCAGGCCACGAGTTTACACAGGCTAATTTCTCAAGGCGGTGATTAAACACCATGATTTGTTGCCTTTAGAAAGGCAGTTTGTAGCAACAGCCATCCCCATCACCTCAGGAATGAAGAGGTAGCTTATTTAAAAATGATAAATGACGACGTCCCAACTACAGCTGCAAGGTTGAGACAAAGACGAGGCTTATAAAATAATTTGAAGTGGAATTCCGTATTTAGTAAAGCGATAAGTAGAAATTTCAAAATGAATCAACACTAAGAAAATAAAAGTCACATGGTAATCTTATTATGATAAGATATTACAATATTATCGGTAAAAAGGGACAACGGTCATCACAAATCGATCATACTAATTTGAATAATAAGAATGTCAAATAGCTGAAGAAAAAGAGAATAGTAGCATTTGAAAACAT
>NC_088371.1:31844515-31849515 GCF_034508935.2 Berghia stephanieae
TTGACATGACATGGTACTTTATCTATCCTTATAATATCATCTTCTATAAGGCTAACTACGATAATATATTATTTGACATGACATGGTACTTTATCTATCCTTATAATATCATCTTCTATAAGGCTACGATAATATATTATTTCACATGACATGGTACTTTATCTATCCTTATAATATCATCATCTATAAGGCTACGATAAAATATTATTTCACATGACATGGTACTTTATCTATCCTTATAATATCATCTTCTATAAGGCTACGATAATATATTATTTCACATGACATGGTACTTTATCTATCCTTATAATATCATCTTCTATAAGGCTACGATAAAATATTATTTCACATGACATGGTACTTTATCTATCCTTATAATATCATCTTCTATAAGGCTACGATAATATATTATTTCACATGACATGGTACTTTATCTATCCTTATAATATCATCTTCTATAAGGCTACGATAATATATTATTTCACATGACATGGTACTTTATCTATCCTTATAATATCATCATCTATAAGGCTAACTACGATAATAAGTCATTGCAATGCTTTACAAAGGCAAATATCTTATATCCTATAATTTCAAAACCTTATGTACATGTGACATTAAAAAGAATCTTTGAAAATCACATTTTTGTATTCGCTTATCACAAATAATTACTTTTGAATATTAAAGAATTCAATTATGTCGATCATTTCAGAACAATAAAACTAGCGAATTGGTTTTGTTTTGTTTACGTTATTATCTTTTTTTTTTTTTTTTTTTTTGGGGGGGGGGGGGGTCTTGTTTTGATAATGCTGCAAACAAATTGCATTCCAATTGAGCGATTGAACTAAAGAATTTCGTCTAAATTTAGGTTTAACACCTTGAAAAGTATATTATTATTATGTGACTTCCTAAAAATATCAACTTCAAATATCTTATGTCGGTCAAAGAACACTATATATTCATTCATTGTGGGACCGTTTTATGCACCTCCACTGGCAGTGTAAAAAACGCAGCGTTTTTAAGCACCTCCGCCCTGGCGATGGTTAATTAATGAAAATGTTGCTAAATTCGTCCATGAGGTTTAAATACTTTCAGAGTGCAGCTTAGCACGCTGTCTAGTGATCACCGATGCACGTTTATATAATTATAATCATTTTAAAAATCAAAGGTAAAAAGAAACATGGCAAACAAATACTCTTCTCAAATAAATAATTTTAGAAAATTAAAATTGAAGGTTTTTTTTATTTTTAACGGAGTGTCTATGTACACGGTAACTTTAGGCAGTCTAGTGAGCAGCAGCAGTGGGAATTAAAATTGTGACTCAACTCGCCCATAAAAAAGATATGACTGGAAATTACGTTCGCTTTTACTAAAAGTTTTAAAGATGCATAACTTTGGTATAAAGAGGAAAATCGCAGATATTTTAGTATCACATAATCATTATATTCGTTACCGGGCACCTAGCCTCAGGACCTACGTACACGGTAACATTTTAACAAGGTAACCTTGAATCTCGCCTTTAATGAACTTTAATGGGTTAAATTGTATTGTTTCATTAAAAAAATAATCAAACAAACACACATACAGAGCGAGGTCTATCCATAGCTTGTATTGTAGCGGCAAACCAGTTACCGGAGCTACCGTGTACGTAGACCCTGAGGCTAGGTGCCCGGTTACCGTGTACGTAGACACTGCCTTTTTTTAAACATGATATAAAGTTTTTGAAAAACAACAATAAAAAGAAAAAAAATGATGTCTGACTCAATAAAGTAAACTTAATAAAAATGCAATGGGAATCGAACCCAGTACTTTCAAAGTCAAAGTCTGACGGATGTCCACTGCGCTATGGAGCCACCTGACATTAAAGTTTTTCTAAAACATTATCATACCCTCAATACAACTTATATTTTCTGGTTTTATATTTCATCTTTTTAGATTATTATTATTTACATATAAATATATTCACAAAAACATCCTACAGTTGTCAATATAACTTTTTCCATGTGCCAAATATAGATACACAATATCGCTGATGAAATTGGGTGGAATGCGCAAGCGTGACGGAGGTGTATAAAAACGATCCGTTAAAATACACTGTTAACGGAGGTGCATAAAACACTACGTTACAATTATTTAATAAATCACATTTTTAATTTTGATTTTGACAAAATTATAACTTTTATTCGTATTTTAATGATTCGACAATTCTCTCAAATTCCGTTTTAAAAATCTTAATAATTTCAATTTTATGTCGATCAATCTCTTATTGCATTGGTCAATATAATAACAATTAATTTATATCATTTTATAGAGTCTATATTTCAGAATAATACATTACAATGCTTTCCATTTTAAACATCTTAATAAATTTCTCAACATATGATATATTAACATTTGATTAATATCATTCATGAGAACTTTTTTATTACTAGAGTCTAAATTTCAAGAATAATTTATTGCAATTCATTCCGTTTTAAAAATCCTAATAAATTTAATCGTGTCGATCAATCTTTTATATTGGTCAATGTCAATATACTTCTATTTAGTTACTATTATTTATAACTTTAAAAACTTACCTTTATTATTCATTTTGAGTTTGAGATATGAGCTTTCTGATAAGAACCTGGAGGTTTTATACCCCCCTTTTCCGATTACCTGATTATTTTCAGTATCGAGTTGTCGAATTAAAATTCGATTTGTCTAATTAAAATGCATTTTTAATCAAAATTGTCGCACTGTCCAGCAGTGGGCGTATCGACAAACGCGACATGGTCAAGCGCAATGCAAATGAAGGCGGGAGGCGGGGCTTAAATCAGCCGACCATTTGAGGCTAATTGCCTCTCTTTCTCTTTTGGTCGTCTTTTTGTTGTCTTTTGAGAGACTTTTCTCCAAACATGACATGGATAAAAGAGGTGTATGTCTTCATGAGTGTTTGTGTTTGATTGAAGGGGGAGGGGAGGGTAGAAGGGGATGTGGGTTGGGTTATTGGAGGAGTGAATTCACCGTTGTCTTGTCGTTTTTTTGGACATTCCATCAGGAGATCAGGAGAAAGGAGAAGGGGGCGGGGTTTCGATCATTTTATTTTTTTTCGTGTTTTTTTTTACACTATCGACGTATCTCATCATACAAGTTTTAACTCAACTCCTCAATTAAAACAAACAAAAAAATAGTCTACTTGAAGGAAGGGAGGGGGTTGGGTGGTGTTCAGCATGGTGCGAAATAAGATACTAGATAGACCGTCTAGCAAATAAACAAAGGAAATTAACAAACATTCAAACAAAATAATGAAATATTAAAACACGAGTAAAAAAGCAAAACAAAACAAAAAAAAATAACTGTAAACATGTCAGTAATTTATTTATTTATTTATTTATTTATTTATTTATTTAGTTATTTATTTATTTTTAAAAATTATTATCCATTTATCTCCAAGTCTATTTACTGTGATCTTTTTGTGTCTTTTTGTGATCTTTTATTTATTTTAAGTATTGGATTATTGTTTACTCCTGTGCTCAGTTTTGCTTTTTTGTTTTGTTTTTTGAAAGCATGATTGCGAAACTAATTTTTTAAATTGAAAATGAAAGTTGATGTCCGACTACATAATTTCTATGATATTGAAGTGTTATTAAATTATAGTTAGATCACTTATTGATTTTTAAACGTAACGATAGCGATTATAATTAATTGTTAAATCCTAAAAATTAAGGATTTTTAGATTATTACTTATATTTAGAATATTATATACTTTCAATACATGAGATGATAATGAAATAATCTTTATAAATAACATTTTGGATTTATAATCTCGAAAATTAATAATATTTTCATCTTGATGAATTCAATTCTTTGTCGATCAATTTCTTAATTTGGTCAAGGAAGCCAGTGTTTCAAATGTAATGCTATTCCAAATGTTATTTATGCAACGAACAAAAAAATGTGTCTAAATTTATCGTATCTATTTTTTAATTGAGCTTTTACATAGCGCAATATCCACTAAACATGCTCAAAGCCCTTTGCAAGGGGTCCCTGGCCAACAGCAACATTTAATGTTTAGGAAGGGACATGACGCCTGTTAGTTGATATTACAAATTTTTTTTCGGACAGAGACAACGCTGTTAACGGCCAGATACTCATTTTACACCTGAGTAAGGTGAGAGAATGTGAGCAAAGAGCCTTCTCCAAGGACTCATTTATGAGCCGAGCGAGATCGAACCCAGGACCTTCCGATCCGAAACCTTGAAAAATAATTTTAGACTTATCACCTCTTGTAAAAGTAACAGGATGAATTTAAAAAGAAAGATTGGATCTACATCATACAGAGAATGAACCATTTTCATAGCTGAATTAAATTCCCACGAAGCTTTCTATATTTTAAACGTCTAAGATCCAGAAGCAGTTAAACATGCTATTTTTATTTTTTGGTGAGAAACAGTAATAAATATAATTTTATTTAACTTTAAAGTTATAATATTAATGTTTTTTTAAAAAGGATTAGGTAACTCTTAAGTGTTATTTAATTTTAAGAAGGAAACGTTATAAATAAAGGTATAAAGGTTTCTTTTTTAATTTCAAGGAGGAAGCTGATATAAATTTGTTTTTATATTTTAAAGAAGAGGGGTGATAAATATTTCTTTTTTATTTTAGACAAGGAGTAGGTTTTTTTTCTTAATTTGAGACAAGAAGCAGTTATAAATGTTTATTTTGTTATACAGAAAAAGCATGTATAAATGTTGTTTTTTATATTAAACATGGAGCAGTTATAAATGTTTTTATTTTCAAATAAGGATCGGGTAAATCCAAAATGTTATTTATTTTTAATAAGGAAACGTTATAAATGCTTTTAAAAAAAGAAGATGCAGGTATACATGTTTCTTTTTTAATTTCAATGAGGAAGCCGATATAAATTTGTTTTTATATTTTAAAAAAGAGGCAGTTATAAATGTTTCTTTTTTTTAAATTTTAGATAAGGAGCATGTATAATTTAATTCTGTTTTACTATT
>NC_088371.1:31854515-31857015 GCF_034508935.2 Berghia stephanieae
CACATTTTTGTGGCCGAAACGTTCGTTTCTGTGTCTCTTTACACGTCCTCAGTCGGCGTA
Source organism: Berghia stephanieae (assembly GCF_034508935.2). Classification (NCBI taxonomy): domain Eukaryota; kingdom Metazoa; phylum Mollusca; class Gastropoda; order Nudibranchia; family Aeolidiidae; genus Berghia; species Berghia stephanieae. Next base: position 31,854,576 of record NC_088371.1, read on the forward strand.
ATCCTTAATTAATCGAACGTTTCGGCGACAAAAAATGTGAGTGATAATTTGTATTCTATATATATTATATATATAAAGATATATATATATATATATATATATATATATATATATATATATATATATATATATATATATATATATATATGTTTATCTAGTTTTCTATCCATTAATCAATCTCTCTCTCTCTCTATCTCTTTCTCTCTCTCTCTCTATCTCTCGCTCTCTCTCTCTCTTCACATACACACAAATACACACACACATAATCACCCACCCTCTCATCACAGTACTTTATAGCGATACTTAACAGTCGCCTGTTAGGCGAAATTACATTTTTTCCGACGGAGAGAACGGCCAGGTACTCATTTGAACCTGAGTACGCTGAGAGAATGTGAATGTCCTTTTCCAAGCTCAGAACGGGATTCGAACCCAATATAATGGCGAGTATCATACAACTAGACCACATAGCTGAAGAAAAATACGTATTGGTATAATTTTTAATGTATTTTTGTATTTTAATTGAGAAAGAAATACAAAAACAACAAAAATTTCATATATCCTGGTAATTTTCACTTTAAAATTCCCATTTTACTTTGTAAATGGTGCTGCTCGAAGCCCCAAGAAATAGCTAACAATATGAAATTGAATGTTAGCCTCATATTAATATACGAAAACAGATAAAATGGAAGTTTCGGGTTTCACCTTTCTCAACAAAATAGGATGAATGAAACACTACAGACGAATGAGATAATGCGGTAGTCATGAGACTACATCCTGTTTCGTTGAGAAAAGGGAAACCCGAAAAGTCCATTTTATCTGATCTTGTATATTAAATCGAAGCTTACATTCAATTTTATATTGTTATTTATTTATTTTTTTTTTTTGGCATCTGTTTAATCCCAAGATAACACCGTGATGGGGTGACTGGTCACCTTTGTTGTGAATAAATACATAATTAGAAGACAAATCTTTGTCATAGACATAGCTGTAGATGGAAGCTCAAAACATTGCCATCCGGAAGTATAACGGACCAAAACTATAGATAGTATGCAGATGACGTCACTCAGGCCTTTGTTATTGTTTTTGCCATCCGCGTTTGTGAGTTGTTCTCACTAAACTGTATTAACCAGACTATAAAAGTTCATGGTTACACAGAGTTTGAGTGTTGGTCCGTTATACTTCCGGATGGCAATGTTGTGAACTCCTTGGCCAAGCGCATTCTATCTATATGTAACTATGAACGGTTATTCAGTTTAGTGAGAATTGCTCATAAACATGGATGGCAAAAAACAATAACAAAGACCCGAGTGACTTCAATTCATTCTATCTATAGAGAAGAGCCACTAGACCTACCCATACCAAGCACCCGACATCCTCTGCCGTTTTGTTTTTTTCGAGCTTGGGTCTAACTCCACGAGGTTCATAGCCGAGTCCACAGTAAAGGATCTTTACTCGTAATATCTCACCGTATTCAGGTGTTAAATGAGTACCTGACCATTAACAACGTTGTCACTATTGAAAAATAACTGTAATACACCTCAAAACAAACCTCATGTCTCGTAGTAGTAGTAGTAGTAGTAGTAGTAGTAGTAGTAGTAGTAGTAGTAGTAGTAGTAGTAGTAGTAGTAGTAGTAGTAGTAGTAGTAGTAGTAGTAGTAGTAGTAGTAGTAGTAGTTAGTAGTGTAGTAGTAGTAGTAGTTGTAGTTTAGTAGTAGTAGTATAGTAGTAGTAGTAGTTTAGTTAGTAGTATAGTAGTAGTATTGTAGTAGTGTAGTTGTAGTAGTAGTAGTAGTGTTGTTTGTATGTAGTAGAGTAGTAGTTAGTAGTAGTAGTAGTAGTAGAGTAGTAGTAGTAGTAGTAGTAGGTAGTAGTAGTAGTAGTAGTAGTAGTAGTAGTAGTAGTAGAGTAGTAGTAGTAGTAGTAGTAGTTAGTAGTAGTAGAGTAGTAGTAGTAGTAGTATGTAGTAGTAGAGTAGTAGTAGTATAAGTAGTAGTAGTAGGTTGAGTAGTAGTAGTGTAGTAGTAGTAGTAGTAGTAGTAGTAGTAGTAGTATAGTAGTAGTAGTAGTAGTAGTAGTAGTAGTAGTAGTAGTAGTAGTAGTATAGTAGTAGTAGTGAGAGTAGTAGTAGTAGTATGTTGTAGTAGTAGTAGTAGTAGTAGTAGTAGTGTAGTAGTGTATAGTAGTAGTTGAGTAGTGTAGTAGTAGTAGTAGTGTAGTAGTAGTTAGTAGATAGTAGTAGTAGTAGTAGTAGTAGTAGTATGTAGTTTAGTGTAGATAGTATTGTAGTAGTAGAGTGTAGTATAGTAGTAGTAGTAGTTAGTTGTAGTAGTAGTAGTATGGGTAGTAGTATAGTAGTAGTAGTAGTAGTATAGTAGTGTGTAGTAGTAGTAGTAGTGGTATAGTAGTGTAGTAGTAGTAGTAGTAGTAGTAAGTTGTAGTA
>NC_088371.1:31859515-31914515 GCF_034508935.2 Berghia stephanieae
TCTTCTTCTTCTTCTTCTTCTTCTTCTTTCTTCTTCTTCTTCTAATAATAGTAATAATAATAATAATTATATAATAATAATAATAATAATATAATATATAATATATAATATAATAATAATAATAATATAATAATATAATAATAATAATAATATATAATAATAATAATATATAATAATATAATAATAATAATAATAATAATAATAATAATAATAATATAAGAAGAAGAAGAAGAAGAAGAAGAAGAAGAAGAAGAAGAAGAAGAAGAAGAAGAAGAAGAAGAAGAATGTTGTGAATGATGCTGATGATAATGGCATTTGTATAGCGCCTTACATGGATTTCATCAGGCTCTAGGCGCTTTACATTCTATTTAAATGTTTCAGATTACACATTGTGAGGTTGGTACGTTATTTCCGGCTGGCGGATTTTTGTGAGAATTTTGGTTAAGCGCAAAGCATCAATTCAATAAATAGCATAGCAATCTCAATGTCTATAGTTGAGTCATTGAAAAAGACTATTTATTCACATTCTCTCACCGTACTCAGGTGTAAAATGAGTATATCAAATAAAGTAATTAAGGTGAAGGCACCGGTGTAAGATAAAGAACTGAACAAGTGTGTATGAAAAAAACAAAACCAAAAAAAAAACTTGAACTTTTATATAGCGCAATGGAATAAAATGCAATGATATTATAGGTTTTAATACAAAAAACCTATAATATAATTGCATTATAAGATAAAATTTTATAAGCTTAAGTAAGGTCAATTCCTTAAAATTATTTCTACTTTATAAACCCGTTTAATGTTGATTATCTTATAAACTACATCATATAAATCTTATAAATTAGTGTAAATAAGTCTAGTTCTGTGCTTAAAAAATATATAAATTATGAAAAGAATAATTGTCCATTGCGTATGTTCATTATGTTTAAATTATATTATGAGTAAAGGGTCTTATTTCCTAAAAAAAATACTATTTTACGTTAAGATTAGAGTGTCTACTATTGCACAACAATAGCGAGATAGAAATATGTATATAATAACATAAAGATACAATTCGCCAGTTGGGCATCATCTAATGATTTTTGGTGACTCCAATGAGTTCCAAGTCAATTTAGAATTCCAATTTAATTAGTATTTCTTATACATTCGAATGCTAGAAGGTAAAATAGATTTTCGATGTCTTTCACTTTTTGTTCGTGCGGAGATCAGGCGACCACTCCTATCCGATCTCAAGATAGAAGTGTTTAAGGGATGGTCGCCATCTTCAACAATTGTACAGAATTTCCTAAAGATAGATTTTTCTACAAGCTCATCGAAATTCCCAACGTCATTTGTTGATTTCTGGTCCTTCTTTATTAGTCTGTTTAACTCTTTCTTATTCACTTCATGGCAGTTGAATCCCAAGTCGCAATACAAAATGTGATTGATATGTAGAATAAAGTACAGAGTTTTATCTATTTTGAAGTGCCTTAACTGAATCTAGATTTTGGACCTTATTGATGCCATATTAAAAAAGTTTTCTTCTTTAAGAACTATAAAAACTACTTTAAAACAGCTGACATAAAATTAAAAATTAGAGATTTTACACTGTAAAAAATAAAAACAAGTTACGCACCACAAAGTATGAATGAATTCATCGTACTTCCAAAAAATATTGTGCTGACGTAGTGATTATGAGCTCACGTCATACTTCTCTCCAATTAATAATAATTCACCTTAAGTGTTATAAACATACCACTTATGTAGTTTGTATTAAATTTTGAATTTATTATTTATGGCATATTATCTACATCATGTCGCAATTACCAAAGACTGATATGAAATCTCTTGCTTTAAATCATTTGAAATTGTGATTGTATACTCAAAATTGTCAAATTAACAAACACTGTTTATATAACTTTGACAAATTTTGTCTATGCATGAACGTTTCACAGGGCTTTTAAAGGTTTTAAAAACATATTAGGCCCTTAAACAACACGACACGGTACGGAATCTCCATCAGTACCACTCTCGTAAAGCTGCGAAAAGAAGTCTTCTTGTATCTCTCGATAAGTCATTAAAGAGGACGGCAATGGTTTTGGAATTTCACAATCAACCATGAGAAGATCATTATCGAAATACGACAGAGAGAGATCACCAGTGTAGAACGACGTGGCAGGAAAAGGATCATAGATAACTTTGATATGGATATCATCCAAAGATGTATGGGTGAGCGTAAATATACATCCGAAAAAAATATTGGACGTCTGATTATTCAAGCAGAACAGGGCCCATGGGTTCTCGACAGAGAATCATTGTAATTCTTGCAGGTGTTGATGATACTGGATATTTACAAGGATGCCATGCCATTTTTTCCCCTCTGCATCGTCTGGACTATTATTCTGGGGTCAATGCAAAGGTGTTTTAAGACTGACTAAATATCGTTTGCTGCCCTCCATTGAAGCACCCAGCTGTATTGTATTGGACAACGCTACCATTCGTTGGCCCATGGTCACTTTAAGGCTCTAAATTTGGCAATTATAAAAGCTGACATGATCGCATGGTTTCAATCAGACAGTACTACGTATTCTGACCATTTATCAAAATGCTAACTATACTTCTTAGTAATAAAAAAAAAAGAAATGTACCAGAAACAGCTTTCAAAGCAGACTTTTTAATCAGGGACTTTTGACACAAGGTTGCGCGACTTCCCCCAAATCACTGTGAGTGCAATCCAATCGAGGTCATTGGGCCTAAGTAGAGGGAAAGATTGAGAGGAGGAACACCAACTTTACTCTCACCGACCAGGCAATAAATGATAAAGAGTAGACTGAGAAAAGGCATGCCTCAACCTTCGCACACTAGAGGAATATTACATTTCATTGGATAGAGTGATGCTCGGAAACTTTCTGTAGTCGTCTCATTTCTCCTTTTCATCAGACTGTGCTGATTGATGTATCCAGCATTTCTTGGTTGTTGTTGTTGTTGTTGTTGTTTTTGTTGAACACATATTTGTGTAGACACTGTCTCATAATTGATGAATTTTTACTTTAGGCATAAACAATCAAAATTATATTGGAAGCTCGTTATCTTCACCAGTAATGTGTATTGATAGTTAAAAATTGCCATTCGTTGCTAGCTTCAAATACTGCACGTATATCGTTTAAGCTTCAATAGGATTCAGTAGTCTGATGTCACGCCGCACGGCAACGGCGGCCATCTTGGTTCTAAACAAAGAAAATCATTACTTTTTATTCTTCATGCTGGCTAGAACTTTTCATATGTCTTGTGATCAGAATGTGTAAAAGTCAAAACATGATCAAATTTATGTGTTTTTATTCTTCTGGAAACGCTTTTATGCTTGCCGGAGAAATATTTCATACGGGCGTCCGCCATTGTTCCGATAGTTTAGAGCCAGTGTAACTAAGCTACCATGCGTCATTAGGAAGGAAGTGACGTTACGACTGTTGAAAGAGTATTAACCGAACGTCCATTTTAACTAATTCCTTCAAAAAGGATATGCGGAAAATTCATAATTTTGATAATGTAAATCTTCTATGAATTCCGATCCTCACCTGTTATCGATTTTAACATAGCTGTAATAAACGAAATCCTTTCCTATTGTTTTAAAAGTCATGAAAAAATATTTTTTATTAAGACAAATTGATTCAGAGGCTCATACAAATTTTTGCTGCGATTTTTTTTTTTTTGTTTTTGTTTTGTTTTTTTTTTTGTTTTTTTTTTTTTTTTTTTTTTTTTTTTTTTTTTTTTTGGGGGGGGGGGGGGGGGGAGCTGAGAAAAAGAAGAAAAACACGCGCCACTTATAAAAAATCTGACTATAATAGGTGTCTACGCGTGTTAGTGTGTATGATAATTGATTGTCAGAGCACTTCTCAGTGGATTAATGGGCACAATATTATATTATATTATATTATATCATATTATATTATAATTATTTAAATTATATTATATTTATTATATTATATTATATTATATTATATTATATTATATTATATTATATTATATTATATTATATTATATTATATTATATTATATTATATTATATTATATTATATTTATTTATTATATAGGCGATATTACAACCTCCCAGATAGATATAGACAAAGCTAGTAACGGCCTTTTACTCGTTTTACAAAGGACTGATCAAGTGTGTATGAAAAGTACCAGACGAAGCAAGAAAGAAAAAAATACAAAAAAAAAAAAAAACATCCCAAAAAATCAGTCGACCTCGACTGTGGATCGAACCTCAGACCTTCTGATTACCGGTCAGACGTGCTACCATTACACCACAGACAGGCTCCCAATAGTAGACCAATCATTTTGGGACGGCTTTGTTTATCTTATATTTTTCTTTCTTGCCTTTTCTGGAACCTTTCATACATCTTGTAAAGCGCTTTGAGCACATTTAGTGGATATTGCGCTATATAAAAGCTCATTTTTTTCCACACACTTGTTCAGTTCTTTATCTTACACCGGTGCCTTCTCCTTAATTACTTAATTTGATATACCCATTTTACCCTGAGTACGATGAGAGAATGTGAGTAAATATTATTATTATCATCATCATCATCATCATCATCATCATCATTATTATTATTATTATTATTATTATTATTATTATTATTATTATTATTATTATTATTATTATTATTATTATTATTATTAAAAACTTTTCTTTTGAGAGTACGCAGGTCTGACATCTTAACCCACTTATGGGCCTGTCTCGTTTAACATTGTTCCAATGGACAATATTTTGCGTCCTGGTTTCGAGATTACCATTTCAACAACGAGCCCATAAGGAATTGATTGGGTTATCAGACCTGCAAATAAGTGCACGTCGAGTCGACTAATACTCATTGTAATATTATTAATTAAGTCGAATTGGTGTTGATAAGGGGGGGGGGGGTGCGTGAGGGGGAAAGGGGTGTAGGTACAAAGAAATGAAACGCAGATGTCGCGCCAACAGCCAGACGGGCATTTCTCGTTGTCTGCAAGATAAGGAACATGAAAGGTATTAAATTGACTAGACAATTGTATTCATGGAGACGATAAACCTGCCACTCGGGGATAGTTCAATAAGTCATTATTCACACCATTGGGGCTGTTTGTATGTATAAGCAAATGTTGAGTAATAGTCATTAACATCTCTACTGTAATAAATGATAGTGGTAATAGTCCATTCAAAGCCGGGTGGGTGATTTTCCCCACAGACTACACTGTGTTATCTATGGACTTCCCTCACCAGCCCAGGGCAATGAAGGATGTTGTTCTTGTGAAAGAGCGAACTTGAGGTCACTCAGCTCTTGGTTTATTGTTTTGAGCTAGCCATGTTTAGAATGTATTTCTCACTAAATTGTATTAAATTATTCAGACTATAATAAACTTTTAAGGTTACGTAAAGTCTTGTGTGTTGTTATGTTATGTTATGTTATATCCGACTGGCGGAAGTTATGGGTTAATTGCCGGATTAGAAGAATACTAGTATGTATTTAAGAGAAGGTTTGGGTCTAATGAGCGGCTATGTGGTCTAGTGGTATGACATTCGCTTTTGGATTGGAAGGTCCCGGGTTCGGTCCTTGCTCGACGCATAGTTGAGTTCTTGGAAAAGACACTTTACTTTTCTCACATTCTCTCACCGTACTCAGTTGTAAAATGAGTACTTGGCCGTTAACAGCGTTGTGAAAAAAAATGTAATATCGCCTAACAGGCGATATGTCTCGTTCAGCATGTTACATGTTGTTGTTGGTCAGGGACCGGTTGTAAATCGCTTTGGGCACGTTTAGTAGATATTGCGCCATATAAAAGCTCGAATTTAAAATTTAAGGTTTAATTATTCGGAAAATCCTTCAGAATATTAATAATGAGATTTTGGTGGAAAACGATATTTTATTATCTGTGAAAAAATATTATTGAACTCCAACTTCTCAATATAGACTATAAAATCACGAAGACCACAGTCGAAAAGGGTAGGAGGTAGGAAGAAAAGTGTGAAAAACGGAAAGCTATTTTGCTATTTTCTCAATATGTCGTTTTTCTAGGGGTATGGGATACTGTGTAAAACGTTTCTCAGAATCTATTCAATGAAATTGTCTGAAAATGTCCACATCTATCACAGAGATAATGTATTATATCACCATATGGATCGTTTTTTTTTGATAAGATATGTTTAATATGAATTATAGTCCAAATTATACATTTTTAACATCAATTTTGTCAAAACAATCTGATTCTCAACTTTGTAATATTCAAATAAAAATTCCATAAGCTAAATCTGTAAAATCTCTCAATGATGACACAAAATGCTACAAGAAGGGAAGAATATGGAGGTTATTCCTTTAGTTTTTGCGGAAAATTTGCCACAATTTCCAACATATTTCATTATAAAGTATATATATATATATATATATATATATATATATATATATATATTATATATACATATATCGTTAACTACGCCACTAGCACATCATCTCATTCATCTGTGGTGTTTCATTCATCCTGTTTTGTTGATAAAGGGGAAACCCGAAACGTTCATTTGATCCATTTTTGTAATTAAATTGAAGCTTACATTCAATTTCACATTATTATTTATGCCTGCAGAAAATGTAATTTTTAAATTATATATTTTGTCCTGATTTTATTCGGACATCATGTTATGTTGTTAAAAAAGCTATTCATTTATAGATAGCTCGAAGATGACGTCACTCAGGCCTTTGTTATTGTTTTTGCCATCCGCGTTTGTGAGTTGTTCTCACTAAACTGTATTAACCAGACTATAAAAGTTCATGGTTACACATAGTTTGTGTGTTGGTCCGTTATACTTCCGGATGGCAATGTTGTGAACTCCTTGGCCAAGCGCATTCTATCTATACCTCAGTTCCTTTGACGTTTTGTTTTAACTCTTTTCTATTTAATTTCTATCCGGACTTCCAATTGATCCATGATTTTGACTTTCTCGTCAAATAAAGCGGATTTAGACTATCTACCTGTTGACAGTTATTAAAACCGTAAAATTGATTTGTATTAATTTTATGAAATTATTAATAATTTCAATTAAAAATGTAATGGGTTTTTTTTTTTTACTGATGGTCAATGTGAAGCCATTCGAAGCTTCGGCATAAGCTCTATATACATGTACATTTTTTTTAAAAAATTAATTAAAAAAAAAACTATACTGCCACGGGATATTATTCAGACTCGAGTCCGAATGTGTGAAGGATTATAATGTGTTACTTACATAAGATTACGTTTATCTATCTTTATTGTCTGATTACACATTTGAAGTCTACCAAAATGTGTCGTCATTACAATTTGTCGCCAATAAATTATAACAAAGGCAACACAATGCCGACATCACCTGAATAAATATTGGACAAGATTACATCACTTTCCCCTCAGGTGATTAGGTGGTGCGAGGGGGTGGCAGGTAATTTTTAACGAACTGCATTCAGTCATTATGTGTGTGACTTTTGTCGTTGTCGTGTCAAGAAAGCTTTCGTTTCTTATTGACATTTGTATAATATCAATTAATTAATTAATTAATAATGAGACATATAGGACACGCTATATATTGAGTGAATGCGTTATCTACCAAATTCAGTCCCCTAGTTTGTGGACAAAGAAAAATTACAATGACCTCCCCACACGGGACTTGGTGTTGAAGCTTGTTTTCAAAATGTTTTGTGTGATTTTGTGAGCTTTGTTCACTCGTAAAAATAATCGAGCCATAAAAAATGTGTTTACATGTTTGCTGTCCTCTTAAACGTATTCACGGTGTTGGTTATAACTAAAACATTCGTAGTTTTCAGAGATTTTGACAAATAAGACACTAGAACTCTCATCTCATGTAGTTCCATATCTGAAGCAGACGTCGGAGGTCATCTTCCGCCAAGCTGATCTATCTCTTGCCAATTCTATTAAAGCAGCGCCACCTTTCTCAGCTTCATCTGTCCAAGTTCTTATCCCTTTCAAATACGTTATTCTTTGTCTTCCTCTTATTCTTTTTCCATTCATCTTTCCAGTCAAGGCGAGTATTTCCAAACCAGGGTGGCGGATAATGTGTCCTAAAAATTCCATTTGGCGTTTGATGATTTTTGTTATCAGTGATCTTTTTCTGTTTGCCATTTCTAAAATTTCTTCATTTCTTTTCCTTTCCATCCATGACACCCTCATCATTCTTCTGTAAAACCACATTTCCACTGCCTCCAGTCTTTTAACCATGGTCTTGTTTATGGTCCAGCTCTCACAACCATATAGCAGCACAGACAGTACATAGCAATCCAGGACTTTGATTTTTGTTTTCATGCTAATATTCCTGTTTTTCATAATTGTATGCAGCTGGTTGAATGCATTCTTCGCCATACCTATTCTTTTCTTTATTTCACAATCTGATTTTCCATTGGATGTTACATTGAAGCCTAAATATTTGAAACATTCAACTTGTTGTATTGTTTGTCCTCTGCTTGTTATTACACAGGCTGGTGGGTTATTATTTTTAGATACCGTCATACATTCTGTTTTAGATATATTCAGTTCCAGTCCCATATTTTCACTACTCCTGACTACAACATCCAGTAATTCTTGTAGTTCATGTTCAGATTCTGCCAGTAGAACCGTATCATCTGCATACCTCAGATTTGTTACATTCTTTCCTCCAATACACACCCCCTTCTTATGTTCGATATCTCTTAATATCATTTCACTATAGAGGTTGAAAAAATCTGGAGACAAAACACACCCTGCCTAACTCCTCTTCTAATAGGTGTAAAACTGCTTAGTTCATTGTCAACACGCATTGCTGCTTCTTGTTCCCAGTACAAATTCCGTAATATTCTTAAATCTTTACCATCAATGTCCAAGGATGATAGAATTTTGAATAGTTTTTCGTGTTGTACTTTATCAAAGGCTTTTGAATAGTCGATGAAACACATATACAGATCTTTATTTACTTCAATACATCTTTCCATCAGCATTGATAATGTGAATATTCCATTTCTGGTACCCTTGTCCTCAACAAAACCAAATTGCATCTCCCCAATTTCAGGTCGTATTTTATTTCTTATTCTTAGTAAAATTATCTTCAAAAGAATTTTTGTGAGGTGGCTCATTAGGCTAATAGTTCTGTGTTGTTCACAATCAACTGCCCCTGGCTTTTTTGGTAGTGCTATAAAAATGGATCGTTTCATATCAGTTGGCATTTTTCCTGTGTCATACACTTGATTTAGAAGGTTTGTGATGAATTCAATCCCCCATTCACCCAGGCCAGTCAAGGCTTCAATTGTTATGGCATCAGGTCCTGCAGCTTTTCCATTTTTCATGCTTTTCATGACGTTCCTAACTTCATCTTTCATTATAGAAGGCCCTTCCAGTTCTTTTATCATAGGCATTTCTCCTCGATTATCAAAAAAAAGTTCTTCAATATATTCTGACCATCTGTTTAGAATGCAGTCTTTGTCCATGATGGTGTTTCCACGCTTGTCTTTGATGCATCCACTTTTAGCACCTGATTTAGTTTTGTTTGTCACTTCTTTGATTTTCTGATGGAAGAATTTGCCATTTTTTTCTTTGCAGGACATTATATAGTGACATTGTTCATTTATCCAGTCTTCTTTAGCTTCGTTGCAATTTCTTTTTATCTGCCTGTTCAGAGTCTTGTATTTTTCTTCCTGATTTTTGGCCTTTCTTCTCTCATTCATTAATTCTAATATCTCTGGAGTAATCCATTTCTTCTTCTGCAACTTAAGTGTGGTTGGAACATTTTCTTCTAATGATGCAGCAACACTGTCTTTAAACTGCTCATATTTCTCTTCTATATCTGTTAGTTCTCCAAGCACTTCAAACTTGTTTCTTACTGATAGTTCAAATTTTTCTTGTATCTTCTGTTCCTCCCGGAGAATGTCTAGTTGGTATTTAGGTTTAGCCTTTGCTCTTTTGCAGATTTTCAATTTAACTCGTATGGGGCATAGCACAGGTATATGATCGCTGTTACAGTCAGCCCCCGGCATAGATTTGGCATACAAAACCGAGTTTCGGAAACGTTTGCTGATGAGTATGTAATCTATTTGGTTTCTCACTCCATCTCCAGGACTTTTCCATGTCCACTTCCTTCTGTTGTGGTTTGTTGACCAAGTATTTGTGATTGTCAGATCATGTTGACGGCACCATTGAATAAGACGATCACCTCTGTCATTTTTGTCTCCCAGACCATGTGGGCCCACAATATCTTCTATTCTTTCTCGGCCCACCTTGGCATTAAAATCGCCCATGATGAGTTTTATGTCTGAAGACTTAAACTGATGCATTGCTTTATCTATTTGTTGATAGAAATTTTCCACTTCTTCATCATCGTGACTGGTGGTTGGGGCGTATATTTGTAAAATATCAAAATCAAAAGGTTTTGCTTGTAGTTTGATTGCCATTACTCTGTCTGATATGGGCCAGAATCCTTTGACTGCTCGCGCCGTTTTATTATCTAGTATAATTCCAACTCCCCTTTGGTGTTCTCCTCCTCCTGAGTATATAATTTTACAGTCATCATAATTAAGTTCTCCTGCTCCTTTCCATCTAACTTCTGATAATCCTAAAACATTGATATTCAATCTCTTCATTTCCATAACTACATTTGCTAATTTTCCTTTCTGGTACAGACTTCTTACATTCCATGTTGCTGTTCGTAATGTTTGGTGGTGCACAGTAGCTGGATGACGGTCGAGAGTCACCTGTTCACCTGCATGACTATCTCTACCGGACGAGGCTGTAATCGAGTTGCTCGAAAAACATCCATTGACGTCGTTGACTAGATTCGCTTGGACGGACATCATGACGATCTTGGGATGATACGTCAGTGGTTTCCCGTTGCCTTCTGACGGATTTTTATCTGGTTTACTCCATAGCCTTTTGACCTCCCGGTCATAACCCACAAGGCAGTGGGAGCATTTGGCAGGTTTTAAGGCGCCTCCCATTCACCTTGATAGTCCCTTCATAGAGTATATGAGGCATTTTGTATGTGTAGCTGTGCTGCCAGACTACCCAACCTCACTCTCCACGACTATCGCCAGTTGGTCCGCGGCTTTACAGCTAACCTATAGATCAGGATCTGTAGGCCGTTCCACGATCCGCCACCTGTGGACGCGCTGGGTTGGGGATGGTCGCCCCAGCTGTACCCAGACACTAGAACTACTATTAAAAATTACCAATAATAGTAATATTAATAATAATACACATTTATACAGGGCTCATTCTCGTGTAAAACACGAGCTCTGGGCACTTTATAATATAAATTATCAATCTTGAGTGAAAAAAATGCAATGCAATTAATTCATAGCCAATTCATAGCGTCAGTAAAAGCAAATACAGTAAAGATGTGTCTTGAGATTCTTTTTAAAGGCGGGTAAAGACTTATACTCCCTCAGACCACGTGGTAGTTCATTCCAAATCTTGGGGCAGAAACAAGCAAACGATCTATCACCAAATTTTGTTCTTGATCTTTTTTCCGAAATTTTCGTTTGGTCATTACATGATCTTAAAGTGTAATTTTCAAATTTACGCATGATCACGTGATCTGTGAGATATATCGGTGCTATACTCGTCAAACACTTATAAACAAGACACGCTGCTTTGTAATATGTGCGCTTTTCAATGGGCAACCACTGGAGATAGGCCGACAAAGGGGTTGCATGATCAAACGTTGTCATTAATTTGTTAAAATAGACTAGCTACGTAAAACTAAGGATTTTTGTCTCCAAACCGACAATTATTATATAAAGATCATTGATTCAATAAAACTTCTTGCAAACAAAGTCGCAATATTTTAACATATTAATGGCAAATTGGTAATTTTTACTTGTAGTCCAAGTATCTAATATGTTAAAACCCCTGAAAACTATGATTTTTTCGAAGATTAGGTTGACAGGTATTTATATAGCGCAATGTCCACTAAATTTACTCAAAGCGTTTTACAAATGGTCCCGACCAACAGCAACACTTAATATTACGCCTGTTTAGCCTGATATGACGGGTATTTGAAAAATAAAATTTAAAATCCCGAATTTTGCAAGCAAAATTAAGAAAAAAATTTGATTAATTTTTCTAAAAACCCATAATAAGTTCATGAAAGAGAAAGGTATTACGTGTAGTTTGTTTTTAAGGGTTTCACGGCGCTTGCAACAAATGTAAGACATATCAGCGCCATTAAAAAATAAAAGGAAATGAGATAGTAAAAAAGAAACTACTCTTGATTAATTATCTTTCACGTTCTACACGAGCTATCAAATTAAAAGAAAAAAAAAAAAAAGAAATCGCCTTTTTCACCTTTTATAAAAAAGAAAATCTCTAAAATTTGCAAATAAAATTGCAGAGTTTGCGGTCGCAATGCAAACCAGTGATATTTTGGGATATTTTGCCAAGCCAGGTTAGGTGATATTACAATTTTTTTAGGACAGAGGCAACGTTGTTAACGGCCAGATACTCATTTTACATCCGAGTACGTGAGAGAATGTGAGTAAAGAGCCTTTTCCAAGGACTCAACTAGGCACAGAGCTCGGAAAAAATTCGTATTATTACGGATGTTGTGAGGTTTTTTTTTATTAAACTCATAGCATCGATGTTATTTTTCCATGTTCTTCAGACCTTGGTCACATTGTAAAATTTGCTCAAAATGACCTACATATTAAAGAATAAAATGTTTACCGTTTTGGAAATATCTGGTCTTGTGATATAACACCCACTTTCGGATCGGAAGGGTCCTAGGATCAAGCCTCGCTC
This sequence comes from Berghia stephanieae, assembly GCF_034508935.2. NCBI lineage: Eukaryota > Metazoa > Mollusca > Gastropoda > Nudibranchia > Aeolidiidae > Berghia > Berghia stephanieae. The sequence goes on from NC_088371.1 coordinate 31,872,278, forward strand.
GGCGCATAGTTGAGTCCTTGGAAAAGGCTCTACAGCTCACATTGTCTCACCGTAATCGGGTGTAAAATGAGTTCCTTGCCGTTCACAGCATTGTTCTGTCGGGAAAAAAATTGCAATATCGCCTAACAGGCGTCAGTCCTGTTCTACATGTTACATGTTGCTGTTGGTTAGGGACCCCTTGTAAAGCGTCTTGAGCCCATATAGTGGATATTGCAATATATAAAAAAGCTCAAGTGAAATATATAGCTAAATCATCACAATTGGTATTTATAGATTATTTTTCAAGACAGACAATATTATAGAATTGTATAACAATCATTTTATTACCAAAAGAAAATAAATTCCTTTATTCATCCCAAAGGGAAATTTCTCTCTAGGACCTATTCCAAGGGAAGACTGGAATGACCCAGGCGTCAGCCGCAGTGCAGCGCGGCACATTGAGCTAGGGCGAGGTGACTTGCTCAAGGCCACACAGTGCAGCGACGGGTGATCGAACTCGGTACATTTCAGGTAATTAGCAAAGACCGTATCGCTGGGCCACATAGACCTGCCTAATATAACATTGTTTTTGTTTAAAAGGATGTTACGGCGCTTGCAACACGTTAAGGTCATATCAGTGCCAGTAAACAGGAAGAAAATGGGATAGTTAAAAGTCCTATAATTACAATCAAAGCACCCAAGAAAAAGTTAAACAAAAGGTAACTGTGAACAAATAGGAAACAGATGTATATTTCTAGAGCACACTATCAAAGTACTTGGTTTGAGATCACCAAAAAGTGTCATTCAGAACAAGCACAGGTCCCTTCTAAGAGGGATGCACTCAAATGTTTACAATTCATATATAAAATGTATACAAAACACAATACTATAACAAAAAAATTCGTAGAATTTCGATATTTTGGCTCCAATATCAAAATTTCATGGACATTAAAACTTATTGAAAATGACTGTTGATTTCAAAGTGCATAATTTTAAGGATTTTGAAGTGGTATTTCAATTATTGCAAAGATAAATTTTTGATTTTAAAATTCTCTATAGCGACTACAATTTTTATCTCCAATAATTAACGAATTTTTAAATTTTCCAGTTGGCAGGTCTGTACACGTCCACTAACGCTATCATGGACAACAACAACTACAGAAAGGAAAGAGAATCAAAAATTATGTCCTTCCGCCACGACATCATAAGATATCGTCACCTGGACAATCCACGAATGAATATGCTTTTAACGAAATCGGGTCGAACGCCGAACCCGAACGCCGAACCCGAACGGATATAGCCTTCTCACGTGACCATGAACGAGATCTGGATAGTGAAGACTCTCAAGCGGTATGCAGCATCGGATCTAAGGTCACGTGATAGAGGATAGCTTGGGTTGCTGTTGGCTTGTGTTAGGGGAGGGGCAAGGTCAGTGTCATTCAATAGTATATAATTGTGCATGTGGCGCTCTATACAGAGAGAAAATTATAAATTGATTACGGGGGAAGGTGGGGGGAGGGGGGGGGGGGGTTGACCCACAAACGATCGAGGTGTTGGGCTTCGGGTAGACCATGATACGAAATCAAAGAGAAAAGGCCGCTGGTACTTGGATGGTGGAAATGGTTGGGGGGGGGGGGTAGTGACAATCAGCATGGGATGTATATATTAACATTAATAATATAGGCAATAGATGACCAGGGATGTGTATTGTTTGTGTATTGTTTGTATATGTTTGTGTGTGTGTGTGTGTGTGTGTGCGCGCGTGTGTGTGTGTGTGTGAAAGGGATTACACAAAAACACCTTTCTCTGTAGCTTCCAAATGATTACGTATACGATAAATTTGAAACCCACATTGTTTGAATCAGCTCACTAATTAATTCCTGAGCCTTGAGATGGTGACGCAACTATTACATACAAGACCTTGCAGTCGAGACGGCAGGGCTTTTGGGTTACACAACCACTATTTACCCATCGGTCAGCGGTACTCTTTGATGTATACAACACTCACCGCCTTTACGCAAAGCCGCCTGCCCATAAATCAAGAGATGGTCTCCTAACTGTTCACAAGCGAACTGTCAAACGAGCAATCGATGATTGGATAAGAATCTCAAGATCTCATATAATAAGGTAAGTTTTGGAGAGGTGATATCCCCCCACCCGTCATCGGACAGAACTTTCATTGCGTTATATCATATGAGCTCCGCCTCCTCTTTCTATTCGGGAGTGACGAGATTAGACGAGAGGACGCGAGAAAAAAAATGGTCACGTGTTGGGCAAGTCGTTCGTTAGGCGAGCTTCGGTGTCTAACTATAACTCCGTAATATAGATAATTCATCAAACAAGATGTCTGATGTCAACATGAATCTCCTATGTTGTCCAAGTGAGCAAATTGGTGATTAATTATTTTGACCATGGAAACAAAACGAAGGTGACAGCATAGGGACTCGAACCCGGGATCTTTCTGGTCACAGTGCAATGCCTTAACCAATCGGCCACTTCGCCCCCTGTAGGAAGGAAGGTCGCATAAAAAGGGGCTTTCAGTCTTCAAGACACGGTACAATACATGGTACATAACTCTGTCAGTACTACACATGCCAAATCAATATCGCAGTTAATTCCCATTGATTCATTTTGCTCAAGCTCGACCCATGTTTACAACTGAAACGAAACCGCGCTGGATAGAGACAAATCATGTGATCAATGACTGAAATGTATTGATGCTATGCATTTCGGTACAACACTCACAATCTCATCCAGCCGGATGCAACATACCAACACACAAAACTATGTGTAACCTTTAACGTTTGTTGTCTGATGGTTGACTCTACAGAACATAACGATATAGCAAAAATAAAAGTTTAATCTGTTATTTCTCATGTCCTACGTACGATTTTCCAATGTGATACATTTTTATTTTTTTATTTTCACAATGAATCGACATAAGCAAGAAAATTTGTTTTGTTATTATTTTTAAAACATGCACAGACAATTTATGTTGGTTCGAAATCACGGAATCCTGGTTACGGCATTTACTATTTCTCTGTCACGGTATTGAATTACCTAATTTATAAAAAGGAATGTGAAAGGCTATTTTATGCTCCAAATCAGGCTCTATTCTGTAGAAAATGACTTAAAATGTGTTATTTTTATAGAAAGACGAAATTTTCATCGCCAATAGAGGAAAATAAAATATAGGTTTATAAAAAATCCATTTTTCATAAACCGCATTCTGATGGAAACCTCCAAGCCAAAGTGCACGTAAATTCAAAATAAATCGTTGCATGTCCAAAATATCATATTTTGTTGAAAATAAAGTTTAGCAACAAAAAACAGTCAGAATTTTGGCTCCTATTTCAGAACTTCGTGAACATTTCCAAGTCAAAACTTATTGAAAACGAAAGTTGATTCCATAGTGCATAATTTTAAGGATTTTGAAATTTTATTTATTCCATTGTAAGGAGAATTTTTTTTAACTTTTAAAATTGTATAGCACTACAATTTTTATCTCCTAAAAATAATGAATTTTTAAATTTTCAAGTTGGGAGGTCTGTACACGTTCACTAACGCTATCATGGACAACAATTACTACAGGAAGGAAAGAAAATAAAAAATTATGCCCTTCAGATAAGATAAAAAGGGGCTTTCAGTATTCAAGACACGGTGCAATACATGGTACCTAACCCTGTCAGTACTACACATGCCAAAACAATTACGCAGTTATTTCCCATTGATTAGAATCGTTTTGTTCAAGCTCGACCCATTTGTGTGTTTTAGTAGGGGGAATTAGGCTAAAACCGTGCAAATTCGGGTTGAAAGCATGAAAATTTGCATACAGGTTGCTAAGACCCATAGAAAAAACATCTGATATAGAACCACTCTGGCAATCAATCATAACGTATCGGTTTAAGGCCTTAGATTTTACCTATTACAGCTATATTAAACAAGGGAAATAACTGCGTAAACATATATATTTTCTTCATATTCATTGTATTACGGAAAATTAGGCTAAAACCGTGCACATTGGGGTTGAAATCCTGGAAATTGGCATATAGGTAGCTATGACCCGTATAAATAAGACCTGATATAGAACCACTCTGGCAATTTATCATAACAGTGCGTTTTTAGCATTTTTATTTTTTTCCTATATAGCATTACTTATCCGAAGAAATAACCACGATAATACAATGTGCGTTCTAAAACTTTAAATACATCGGTAACCATTTACGGTAGCTAACTGGTGGTTATTTCGTGTTGTAACTAGTAGATAAAAGGGAGAGGGATTTGAGCGGGAGAGACGGAGAGAGAGAGAGAGAGAGAGAGAGAGAGAGAGAGAGAGAGAGAGAGAGAGAGAGAGAGAGAATTTTACTCATTAATGTACTGACCTAACTAGTAGATAAAATAGGGAGAGGCGGGAGAGGGAGTGAGCGGGAGAGGAAGAGGAAAGAGAGAGAGAGAGAGAGAGAGAGAGAGAGAGAGAGAGAGAGAGAGAGAGAGAGGACGAGAGAGAGAGAGAGAGAGAGAATTTTACTCATTACTGTACTGACCTAACACCTCCCCCACCCCCCCACCCCCACACACACACACCCCGCATCTACACAAGTCCGTGCAAGGCAAACCGGACCTTAAATACTTGCATCGGGTGCCGATACATTCTCTCTTACATGAACATTTGATGAGTTTTTGGGACACTTTTGAAAATTCTGGAAATAAGCTCCACCGTGGTTCATGTCGATCGTCACATTTGTTGCAGGGTTCTCTTCTATAAAAGATAAAATGTTAGCAAAAGCTCGACTTCTTTCAAGAACTGTGACATCATGATTATCAACATCTTTTAAAGCTTGTTTTTTTTAAGTATCGTGCATGACAAATTTTATGGTATAGGGAGGGAGTGTGCCTCCTGAGCGACTAAATCTCCTCCGGCAATTAATGACAGCATATCAGAATCTGTTATAAATAACGCTATTTCACGAATATTTTCTTCCATATCTGTTGTCATTACAGAATGGAGTACTCCCGATTCCATGTTTTTACAAAAAAGCACGTTTGTTTATTATAGCCAATCTCTAATTTTGAACGTTGTCTCATTATTCTCGTGGGTTGCGAAATATATTCATTCGGTGACTCCTCCAAGTCAAATGACGAAGTTTGGAATTCTTGTAGGGCAATTCTTTTAGATTTCTTTAATTCTAATCCCCTAATTTTGTTGGCATTAAATTTTACACGACAATACTTATGCCACTTAGCATCATTTTGTTTTAAGCTTTCAATAATTTCATTTCTTTCTGATGAATTAAAAAAATAGATACGCCCAACTTGTTTTCATCACAAAGCAAAGAATTGAATTGTATTAAATCTTCAAAAAGAGTTTCATAGCCCTGCTCTTTGTCATACCTCCTCGACTTAGAGGGACATTATAAACGGTCTGTGTTATCTTGTTGGCATATCAAACACTTGTCCCAGTCTCTGGGAGCAGTTCTTTTTGCTATTATATGTGTATCTGAAATCATGCATTCCTTTATTAGGCATATGCAATATTCTTTCATTACTCTCTCTCTCTCTCTCTCTCTCTCTCTCTCTCTCTCTTTCTTTCTTTCTTTCGTTCTTTCTGTTGATCAGCAGGCAAAATGTGTGCAATGCCTTACATAAGTACACAACAGTACAAATAGAACATTCTCCCATTGTCCCTTCGAGATAAATAACGTAAAGTAAATAACTTGCCACAATACAACATCATAGTGGTTGATGATGATGATAATGGAGATAATTATAGCAATGTAAGTGGTATGCTGTCATCAAGTTTGACCGAAATAGGTTTTAACTCACGTAAAATGAGTATAGCAGTATTTTTGGAAAGAAAAGAAAACAGGAGGAGGGGAGAATGAGCACTGTCCTTTGTCAACACCGGTTATCGGCATTTATTGAGCTGTGTTCTGCTAGTCTGTTTTGTCTACCCCTCTGCCCGTCCGTTTTAGACCAATTGATTATACTTATTAAATCAAATGCAGAAAAAAAATATCTCATATTAGATATAGAATATTGCTCGCTATACGTGAAATTGAATAATATTTACGATTAAATGATTTGTATGGTTCGTGAATCGAAAGTAAAGGGAAAGGAAAACATCCGCTTTGACGCTAAAAATAGTCACCAATGGGAATCCAAAGGATGACGTAAAACAACCTTTGGTCGGCTTGCCTTGAATGTTTACACAATAAAAATGAAAGAAATTATTGTCGTCCATTTCAAAATTTTCTCATCTTAAAAACCTTGTATCTCAGCTAATACTGATCTCTCAGAGTGGTTCTATATCATAAATTATAGGGGTTTTCATATTCTACAACATACGTAATTTTCATGCTTTCAACCCTGTTTGCACAATTCAAGGGTTTTTTGGACCTAATTCCCCCTACTATTTACAACTGTCCTAAACAAAACCACGCTTGATAGAGACAAATCATGTGATCGAGAACTAAAACGTATTTATGCTATGCATTTCGATACAATACTCACAACCTACGCCATCCGGATAAAATATACCAACTCAAAAACTTATGTGTAGCCTTTAACGTTTGTTCTTTGATTGATAAAATTTAGTGAGAACTAATAATTAAATTGGTTGTTTTAACAGCTGGTTGACTGCTAATCCCTTTAATTTTTGCTTTTTTTTTTTTTGTTTTTTTTTTTTTTGGTTTTGTTTTTAAGGGGTTTAATGGGCTTGCATTTAGGTCATATCAGCGCCCTTAAAATGGAAAAAAATGGAATTGTTAAATTCTAGAATTACAATTAAAGCCACCAAGAAAAAGTAAGATAAAGGGGAAATGGGAACAAATAGGGATCAGGTGTAGATTCCAAGAGCATGCCACCGATATACTTTGTCTGAGATCACCTATAGATAGAACGAATTTGACGTCATTCACGTCTTTGTTATTGCTTTTTGCGATCCATGTTTATGAGCAATTCTCACTAAATTGTATTAATCAGACCATACACGTTCAAGGTTGCACATAGTTTTGTGTGCTGGTCCGTTATATTTCCGGATGGCAATGTTGTGAGATTCTTAGCCAATCGCACAGTTTGTTTTTGTTTTTAAGGGTTTTACGGCGCCCGCAACACATTAAGGTCATATCAGCGCCAGTAAAAGGGAAGAAAAAAAGAAAGTAAAAAGTTCTAGAATTGCAATTAAAGCACCCAAGAAAAGGGAAGACAGAGGGGAATTGGTTCAAATAGGAAACAGATGTAGATTCAAAGAGCACACTATCAAAGTATTTAGTTTGAGATCACCTAAAAGTCTCATCCAGACACAAGCATAGTTCCCCACTAAGAGGAATACACTCAATGTTTTACAAATCATATATAATATGTAAACAAAACATAATACAGTGCATAACAGAGAGATGATTTACAAGAAAAAAATATGATCTCCCAAAACTATACATTTGACTGTTTCCCTCTCAGCCAGGGTTTCCAACAAGGGTCAGGGCAAAACCAAGTAATCTCATACCAAGACAAAGACAGAAAGCAAATTGGAAAACAACTACAAGGAGATACAAGACACGGTAAGTACCTCCCTGTCCACTGTTGATGTCTGAAGCCCCACCCAGAGTTCCCTTTCTTCAATCGCCGACGACAAAAAAAAAGTATGTAACTTCAACTGATGGGTGGGATCATGTACATTTCTTTGAGCACTCCTAACGACAACTCACTGGGCGATACATTATTCTATAGAGGGAGCAAAATTGACGTCATTCAGCTCTTGTTTGTTTGTTTTTAGGTGTTTAACGGCGCTTTCGACACTATTTAGGTCATTAAAGCGCCCGCTTCTGTCTTTTATCAATTTTTATCGGCATTGAGGGGCCATAGCTGCTCAAAACGTGTACTGTTGTAATAAAATCTTTATAAAATCATAATAGTTACATGTTTTTTATGTAAAAATATTTATTTACAAGTTCTGCAGGAGTTCACATTCCTGCAGATACTTTAAAATTGTAAGCGGATCGACCGACTGGAACATAGACTTCAAGTCCCTGTTTTCATAATGTTGTGACCTTATCTGTTCTAATTCTGTACATTCAATTAAAATGTGTTGAACTGTGAGGTCACAGTTACATTTTCTGCAGAGGGGTTTTTCATCCCTCTCCAGAAGGAAACGGTGAGTGAGGGCAGTACGTCCGATCCGGAGTCGAGTTATTTTGACCTCGTCTCTTCTTTTTAGCCCCGAGTTGGGTCTGGGGCCGAGGTCAGTTTAAATTTGTTTTAATTTGTTATGTACGTCTCGACTCCAGGATCGTTCCCATTCCTTTCGGACGTACTTTTTAATATTGATCTTTAAATCCGCGTGTGGGATTTTACTGCCCTCTTGTAATTCTTGGCTCACCGCCTCTTTTGCCAGTCGATCCGCTTCTTCGTTCCCCTGGATACCCACATGACTAGATACCCAGAGAAAACAAACTTTCTTTTTTTAAAATAAATAATTTATTTGCACCTTCCAAGATGCTTGTGATTCTTGGATCGGTGCAATAAAAATTTGAGATCCCCTTAAGTACGGACAGCGAGTCAGACAAGATCAAGAATTTGTTTTTATTCGATCACTCAGCCAAACGGAGAGCATTTAGGATTGCTTTCGATTCCGCTGTAAAGATCGAAACATTTTTATCCAGGCGAAGTGATCCTGTGCCTTCCGATGAGTGATAGGCACATCCTACTGCATCTGCGCTCTTTGAACCCTCCGTGAAGATGTGAGCATAGTTTGTGTATGTTTGTAATATTGCTTTTAGTGTCTGTAAATATGTGGGTCTGTTTGTGATTTTTCGAGTTTTTGTTAGATCTAAATTTATGTTTGGTCTATGTATGTATCCTATCTAGACTGATGTTCATGTCTGCGATGTCTTTTTTATTCTGCAACCTAATGGTGGTGTCATTTTTGGGTGCTTGCGAAATTTTTCTTCTAGTGTCCTATCCGTGTAGTGTACGTGTTTGTGTGATGGGTTGTCGTGCAGCGATGTGACCTTAGTAACATACTGTAGAGCCAGTTTTTTCCTCCTGAGATGGAGAGGTGGGACATCTGCCTCAGCATAAAGGCTTGCCACTGGAGAAGTGCGGAAAGCCCCCGAGTGCCAAGCTCAGTCCCTGATGATTGGGTCCAGCATGCCTAAGTAGGATGGTTTTGCAGAGCCGTATACGAAAGATTCGTAGTCCAATTTCGATCAAATAAGGGTTCGATATATCTTTAGAAGAGAGTTAGTGTCCGAACCCCATTCCATGCTCGACAGAACTCTCATTAATCTCATTGCTTTCATGCATTGCAGTCTGAGATCTTTGATATGGGCGAGGAAATTTAGTTTCCTATCAAAGATCAAACCCAGGAATCGGGCTTTGTCCTTTACCTCAATTCTGGAATTGTTGAGATAAAGGTCAGGCTGTCTGATACAGGTGCGTTTTCGGCAGAAGTGGACAACTACAGTTTTTGATGGGGAGAAGGAGAAGCCATTGGGATTTGCCCACTCCCGACAGCTTGTTTAGTTGGAGTTGTAACTATCTTTCAATGGTGTCCATACTCGATTTACTTCGATAGCATACAAGAAAGTCAATATATAATGAGCAGTCAACATTCTCATTGCATTCACTATTGAGTTTATTTTAATCTCAAACAGAATGGGAGACAGAATGCTACCCTGTGGAACTCCCTCTTCCTGATCAAACGGATCAGAAAAGGTGAATCCCGCTTTGACCTGAAAGGATCTGTTGTTTAAAAATGCTCTGACAAACATTGGAAGGTTTCCCCGTAGACCAAGATTGTGCAGATCTTTGAGGATTCCGAATTTCCAAGTTGTGTCAAAGGCCTTCTCGAAGGTCAAAGAAGATTGCTACCAAGTGCTCACCTTTGGCAAAGGCCTCACGAATGAAGCTCTCTAGTCGAAAAGGTGATCAACAGTTGATCTGTTCTTTTGAAAGCCACATTGGAGGTCGGAGAGGGAGTTGTTGTGTTCCAAGTAGAACATCAGACGCTTGTTGACCATTTTCTCCATCAGCTTGCACAGGCAGCTGGTGAGGGAGATTGGTCGGTAGTTTGAAGCGTCCGAATGGTCTTTCCCAGGTTTTGGGATTGGAATCACGGTGGCCAGATTCCAACTAGGTGGAAAAGTCTGTGTTGTCCATATCTTGTTATAGTTATTCAAAAGGACAACCAGGCTTTCTTGTGGAAGATGTGGCTTTCGAACGAACAGATCAACTGTTGATCACCTTGTTCGCTACACTCAAATGTCAAAAATAAAAACAACAGTACATAACAGAGGATGTACAAGGAAAAAATATCTACCAAAACTATAACTATACATTCGACTGTTTCCCTCTCAGTCAATGACTCCAGCCAGGGTCGGGACAAAACTAAGTAATCTCATTTCAAGAGAAAGACAATAAGCAATCGGAAAACAGATACCGGGGGGATATTGTTTTGGTTGTTTTTTGTTTTTTTTTGTTTTTTTTAAAGGGTTTTTACGGCGCTTGCACAGTTAGGTCATATTAGCGCCAGTAAAAAGGAAGAAAATGGGATAGTAAAAGTTCTAGAACTACAATTAAATTTAAAGGTAAGACAAAGGGGAATTGATTCAAATAGGAAACAGATGTAGATTCCAAGAGCATACTATCAAAGTACTAAGTTTTTTTGTTTGTTTATTGCTTTAGGTCTCTTCCAACACAAATGAGGTTATATGAGAGACCGCTGAAACAAAAAAAACAAGCAATCTAACAAAAATAGTACAAATGTAAATCAAAATCATAACCTAAAGATATAAGCTAAATTATAAATAACCAAGAACAAACAGGCAGAAGATTTACAGAAAAAAAAATATCCCCTGTCAAAAATACAATCACAAACCAAAGAAGCAGGATAGGCTAGTAAAGAGAAGAAGAAACGACATCACTATCGGATCGTACACCCATGCGAACATCATAGGTATATGATTCAAGGGTGATGCTCCCATCCAACCACCCGCAAAGTACTAAGTTTAAGATCACCTAAAAGTTTCACCCAGACACAAGCACAGGTCCCAACTTAGAGGGATACACTCAAATGTTTACAAATCATATAAAATATTTAATCAAAACAATAAAATGCATAACAGAGAGATAATTTACAAGTTACAAGAAAAAAAAAATCTCCCAAAACAAACTATACATTTGACTACATCCCTCCCAGCCAGGGTATCAGGCCAGGACAAAACCAAGTAATCTCATTCCAAGACAAAGACAAAGACAAAGCATAATGGAAAACAGATATAGGGGGATAGAAGACAGTATGTACCTCCCTGCCGACTATGGGAGGTTAACGGGGGATAGAAGACACCAGATCATAAGTGACCTCTCTTGCATTAAAGAAGGAAAAAAGATCCCCGCCCAGTATTGGAGCCCCGGGCAGCAACATTTGCATCAAGGTATTAAACAAACAATCTTTTCGTAACAAATACAAGTTTTTATTAACAGTATGCATAGAGTATGTTCAAATCATATCGTTTAATAACACAAGTAAAGTGATATAAACGTGTATATATATATATATATATATATATATATTTATATATAATATATATATTAAATATATATATTATATATATATATATATATATATATTATATAAATATATATATATATATATATATATATATATATATATATATATATATATATATATATATATATATATATATATATATATATATATATATAGAAAATTTTTTGCATTTATAAAAGGTAATATCCCCGAAATGTGCTCAGTGCGCTTTACAAGGGCCGTAGCCAATAACAACACTTGACAATTAAGACGAGACGCGACGCCTGTTAGACGATATCACCATTTTAATTTGGGGTGGAGGGGAGGGGGCATAGACAACGCTGTTAACAGCCAGGGCCTCATTTGATGCCAGAGTATGGTGAAATAATGTGAGTAAAAAGACTTTTTCTATGGACTCAACTGTGCGCCGCTCACAGCGGGACCCGAATCCTGGACCTTCTGATCCGAAGGCGAGTGTCATACCACAAGATCATCCATCCGCACAATACGTACATATTGTATAGTCAAACGTTCATTTTTCTTTTTTTAAATGCAATATCTTCATGAAAAGATAGATCATTTATATAATTACTATGTGTTTGAAAATGATTAGATAACACTACAATATCCTTAATATTAGGCACTCTGGCATAAACTTATTTTCACTATGTTTTAATGACTTAACATGTTCATGAAGTTCTGAAATTGAAGTCGAATTTCGTAATTCTGCGAATTTTTCGTAGTGCTTGGCAGGTCTGATGTTATGTTTCAAATAAAAGAGTGATCGTGCTTTTAACTGAAAGTGTGTTAGAAAACTATAAATGCATTCTCCATCTTGTACCCAGCACTTGCACACTTAAAAATCACCTCCAGATGACCGGAAATCCACTTTCGAGAGTCAAGAGGAGACTAGGAAGCGCTTAAAAACAAAAGTCAAGAGTTTTGGTAGCCCTCAGTTGGATCACCGGCACTGGCGGTCGGTCTGTTGAGCAAAGTTGTTTTGTGCCGCCCTATACTTTTCAAATTTAGCAGATACTCCTTTTTGTCTCAATTTTTGCCAATGTTGATTTTCGTTAACACTCGCGCATCTCTCCCGCCTTTCTAGCCATGATTGGTACCTACCTGTACCAAAGGTTGTGCGTCATCACAGACGGCTCTCTTTTTCTTGTTGTCCCACGCGAGGCGAGATGACGTGCGACAATGAGCTGAGGGTGGGGGATGGGGACTACCATGAGCCAAAAAGTCAACAGGCCGCCTAAGTATTTTATATAAAAGATTTGTTTTCTTCTGTTTTCAAACCACGGTTATCCACTTCCCACCACAAACAACTGATACTCTTTACTGCTAAAATAACTAGGTCAGGCCGGCAAATTTAGTTTTGCACACCTTGAGGCCTTACTTGGGAGAAGTCAAAACCATATCAGTTTTATCATTAAAAGAACAGGTTTGTTGTAATCAAACCATACGGATGAAGAAAATTACAATAAATATAGATCTTATGCTATTCGTTTTGCTCAAATGGATTTTAATCATCAATACGAATATTACACAAATCATTCACCGAGTAGAGCCCCATGATGCTATAAATAGAATCCCAGTCCATTAACCCGACACACACACACACACACACACACACACACACACAGCAGTTCAACTTATAGTTATGTTATTGTCGTTGGAGTAGATAAGTAGTGCATTGAGGTTGGATTTTCTATTCCTTCTATTAATGACTGTTATCACAGTTGATATTCGAAGAAAGAAATTTTATTTGGCAGTCGAATTGCTGTTGTCGTGTTGTTCTTTTTAAAAAAATGATATTCACAAATCTCAATGCACAGACGTGTATCGCAATCCATACCGAAACAACAATGAAAGGATCCATAGACTTCAATGATCTAGAGGAAAATTGACAAATAGACCTCTTTTACATAATATATGCCCATGGTAAATGCCAGTGTTACGTGAGTACATCTCTTTAAAATTCAAACCACACATGCCCCCCCCCTCCCCTTCCCATTTTATTTTTACACACAATATACACACATTCTAAAAAAATAAACCCACTAGAACATTGATATTGCGCAATTTCCGCTGAGTGAGCTCAAAAAGGGCTCCTAAGCCAAAAGCAACATGCAGACGAGACATGATGCCTGTTGGGCGAGATAACATTTTCTTCCAACACAGTCAACACTGCTTCTGGTCAAGTACCTACTCATTTTACACACATGAGTACAGTGAGAGAATGTTTTCGATCCATGCCGCCTTAAATAAACAACCAGAAACCGCCCCTGATCACCGGCTTGTTTACCGTCTGATCGGTCACCGCCCTGTGGTGGGGGTGCTTAAGTGCATATCGCAAGGGCAAAGGTTAATTCCGGAGAAGACCATCTCGATAGACGAGAGCCTTGAACACCCACCCGGATATGTATAAACGAAATGTCGATCCAAACCAGAATTCAATGGTTTCAGCCATCCCGAGGCCACACTTCCTAAAAAACACTTCAGAGTATATTCTAGAACAATAGTTTGCATTGTGTCCTAGACATCCAAACATATATTATAATGGGAATAGTTTGAAAAAGACGCGTTCTGATGCCAGTTAAAGGAATAACAGGAATTATATAGACAGAGGCAATGGAGAAGGTGTAATTTCATTGTAGAGAATACCCGTCATAAAGAATAAGCACGGGAACCTTAAGAGAAATACATTGAAAATTATTTTTAGAAACAACACGCATCCCAGTTAGACGTAGTATGCACTGAAAAATGTTGAAACAATTTATTGTGATTTCAGTGGTAAAAATTAGCGGACATTCTTTGTTTTTCATATAAAAATGGAACATGTAAAAAAGTACATATTCTCATTAAGTTTAATTAAATTACCCACCAAAAATATGTAATATGGTTCCGTCGGAAGTATCAAATTAATGGAACAGAAACGCGTGGCTCTCAAACGCATAAAACATCCATAAAATGAGCTGATAGTAATATATTCATGTCAGCAAATTCTGAAAGCCACTTCAGTTCATGAAAAAAAGACTAAATTCAATCCAGCTGCGTTGACATTGTATCCTTTGCCAAATTGGCTCCTAGAGACTGGTCGTTGTCAAGGCAAGACAATGGATGGATACGGGGCACTATGGATTACCGTCTTTACAGTTGATCTTATGTTGATGACAATGTACAGAGTTGTTAATCTAGTGTAGGAACTATATTTCGACAACATCGCGGACTGATCCCAGTCACCGTTACGCGAGAAGCAAGTGCTCTCTTTTGGTTGTCTCTGACAGGATTATTTGATACTGTTACAGTTTTAAATTTCACGTCAGAAAAGAATGGAAAAGCTTCATTTTCAACCATTTCATTTTTAAATTGAATGCCTTTGCTTTGGTTTACGTTTGATGCAAAAATTCGTAATTGTACGATAATCACTTAGCAGAAGACACGTCTTTCGAGAGTCCTTGTATATAGTCCCTGTATATAGTATATAGAAGGTTAACTTGTACATTTTGAAGAATGTGTAGATTTAATATTAAAGTTATATCAGGTTATAAAATAGCCTATTTACCTGATGTGATTCTCATTTCTTTGTTTTTCTCACATTTATTTATTTCTTCAGGATTTTTTGTACCAGTCAACGGGTACACGGCACATGGAGCCACCCCTTATAATTTTGTCAAACTGCATCATCCTCTACCGGACTTGTCCGGAATTAATTCGTGTCCGGTATTAAGTCTTGCCCGGGTATGGGCCTAGGGGGACGTTTTCTTGAAACAATTCCGGAAGAGTCCCCTCTTCAGCACGTCAACGGCAATCCAGTTAACATTCCACGAATTTTAAGAACACCCCCACGTGAGTAGGGCTTTTTGCCATGTATAACGTATAGCCCCTATGAGCTCATATATTATAGTATATCTCTCTACCTCTCTCTCTATCTCTCTCTCTCTCTGCCTTTATCTTTGTGTGTGTGTTTGTGTATTTATGTTTAATATATGTATGTATGCGAGGATATTTTTCTGTAACTGACTTTCTATCTGTCAATCTATATTTCATAGTGTTTTCCTATCTTTTTATCTTTCTCTTCAACTCTTAACTCTTGCCCGGGTATGGGCCTAGGGGGACGTTTTCTTGAAACAATTCCGGAAGAGTCCCCTCTTCAGCACGTCAACGGCAATCCAGTTAACATTCCACGAATTTTGAGAACACCCCTACGTGAGTAGGGCTTTTTGTCATGTATAACGTCTCGCCCCTCTGAGCTCATATATTATAGTATATCTCTCTACCTCTCTCTCTCTCTCTCTTTCTCTCTCTCTCTCTCTCTCTCTCTCTCTCCCTTTATCTTTGTGTATGTGTTTGTGTATGTATGTTTAATATATGTATGTATGCAAGGATATTTTTCTGTAACTGACTTTCTATCTGTCAATCTATATTTCATAGTGTTTTCCTATCTTTTTATCTTTCTCTTCATGAATGCGATTCGCCTTTGAAGCAGGTCTCCGGTTCAAGTTTAGCCCAAGTTTTAGTCCTTGGAAAAGGCTCTTTACTCACAAGAGATTGAAAGAGATTGAAGGATTTTATAGTTCTGGGTATTCAGAATTACAACCTAAAGATATACGAGATGTTCTGGGATTTTCTAAGAACAAATAATAAATCATCATCATTTTCAGGTTTAAACTTTTTTGTCTGTGTTTCTGTAGTATTTTATCACATCAGAAGATTCCGGTCCCACCACCTGGTACATCGTACCAATCCCCTTACCAACTAGCTAGACCCCTGAAAAGTATTAAACAAGGGCCTTCATGTCTGGGAACGTGTATATAGTGATACGTTTTAAGGGGTTTTCGGCGTTTGCGACACATTTCCACGCCATTAAAAAGGAAGAAAATGGGACAAATGACAACCAAAGAGACCTACTCGTCGTCTTTCGAGAGTCCTTGTATATAGTCCCCGTATATAGTACATAGAAGGTTAAGAACTTGTACATGTTGAAGAATGTGTAGATTTAATATTAAAGTTATATCAGTTTATAAATAAGCCTGTTTACCTGATGTGATTCTCACTTCTGTTTCTCTCACATTTTTTATTTCTGCAGAATTTATCACTCATGGAGCCACTAAGTCAGTACATCCCGCTGCACCACCCAATACCGGACTTGTCGTCCGGTATTACCTCTGGCCCGGGTATGGGCCTAGGGGGACGTTTTCTTGAAACAATTCCGGAAGAGTCCCCTCTTCAGCACGTCAACGGCAATCCAGATCATGGACCAGAAATTCCACAAATTTTAAGAACACCCCTTAAGCTAGTCAATCCCATATTGAGAACACTCCTAGGTGAGTAGGGCTTTTTGCCATGTATAACGTATAGCACCTCTGAGCTCATATATTATAGTATATCTCTCTACCTCGCTCTCTCTCTCTCTCTCTCTCTCTCTCTCTCTCTCTCTCTCTCTCTTTTCCCTTTGTGTGTGTGTGTGGTTTTGTGTATGTATGTTTAATATATGGATGTATGCAAGGATATTTTTCTGTAACTGACTTTCTATCTGTCAATCTTTATTTCATAGTGTTTTCCTATCTTTTTACCTTTGTCTTCATGAATGCGTTCCGCCTTTGGAGCAGGTCTCCGGTTCAAGTTTAGCCCAAGTTTTAGTCCTTGGAAAAGGCTCTTTACTCACAAGAGATTGAAAGAGATTGAAGGATTTTATAGTTCTGGGTATTCAGAATTACAACCTAAAGATATACGAGATGTTCTGGGATTTTCTAAGAACCAATAATAAATCATCATCATTTTCATGTTTAAACTTTTTTGTCTGTGTTTCTGTAGTATTTTATCACATCAGAAGATTCCGGTCCCATCACCTGTTACATCGTACCAATCCTCTTACCAACTAGCAAGACCCCTGAAAAGTATTAAACAAGTCCCTTCATGTCTGGGAACGTGTAGATAGTGAAACGTTTTAAGGGGTTTTCGGCGTTTAAGACGCATTTCAGCGTCACTAAAAAGGAAGAAAATGGGACAAATGACAACCAACGAGACCTACCCGGAGACCCACCCCACCCCTGCTGGAGGAAATCTCAGATGGTTGGCAAAGCCCGGCCTCCAGCTCTCATTTTCTACGCGCGGACCGCCTCATGACTGTTGCGTCCACTGCTCCCCCTCATGGATCTTCTACCTTGTCGCTGGTGAGCGGGCTTGAGGCAAGGATGGCAAATGTGTAAATCCCGGTTGACCGTCATGAGACCATCCTAGGTATCGAGCCAACAAGCCACATGAGCTGCTCGCCCGATGTGCGACTGATGAGGATCCAACTCGGTGCCCTGACATAGTGTCAGGAAGGCTGGCAACAACTCGAAGAGAATGTGGCCCGATAATAACAGCGATCAAGCCCCGCGATGTCCAGAGGGAGACGATTACGGTAAACTGGCTGAATAAGATCCGAGAGAGAGGGAATGGGAATACCCCTCTGCGCATTATGGACGGCGCCCCAGTTTCGAGCCGAAATAAACCCCGACAACCCTTATTTGCAGCTTTCCTCACTACGGACAGAGATGCATTTGCGAAATGGAAGTTGGTTTGGACGAATTCAATCCCTCATAGGGGAGGAGACGTACACTGCTCTAAGCTGGGTGAGAAGTTGCCAGGCTTTGATACCAGTACGAGGAGACACTGGGTGGCTGCGAATCGACATTGGTCGAGGAGCTGCCCCACAGTAAGTGCGCTTCATCAGTATATAGTATATAGAAGGTTAACTTGTACATGTTGAAGAATGTGTAGATTTAATATTAAAGTTATATCAGGTTATAAAATAGCCTGTTTACCTGATGTGATTCTCATTTCTTTGTTTTTCTCACATTTATTTATTTCTTCAGGATTTTTTGTACCAGTCAACGGGTACACGGCACATGGAGCCACCCCTTATAATTTTGTCAAACTGCATCATCCTCTACCGGACTTGTCCGGAATTAATTCGTGTCCGGTATTAACTCTTGCCCGGGTATGGGCTTAGGGGGACGTTTTCTTGAAACAATTCGGGAAGCGTCCCCTCTTCAGCACGTCAACGGCAATCCAGTTAACATTCCACGAATTTTAAGAACACCCCTAGCCCTACGTGAGTAGGCTTTTTGTCATGTATAACGTATAGCCCCTCTGAGCTCATATATTATAGTATATCTCTCTACCTCTCTCTCTCTCTCTCTCTCTCTCTCTCTCTCTCTCTCTCTCTCTCTCTTTATCTTTGTGTGTGTGTTTGTGTATGTTTAATATATGTATGTATGCAAGGATTTTTTTTTCTGTAACTGACTTTCTATCTGTCAATCTTTATTTCATAGTGTTTTCCTATCTTTTTATCTTTGTCTTCATGAATGCGATTCGCCTTTGGAGCAGTGGGTCTCCGGTTCAAGTTTAGCCCAAGTTTTAGTCCTTGGAAAAGGCTCTTTACTCACAAGAGATTGAAAGAGATTGAAAGAGATTGAAGGATTTTATAGTTCTGGGTATTCAGAATTACAACCTAAAGATATACGAGATGTTCTGGGATTTTCTAAGAACCAATCATAGATCATCATCATTTTTAGGTTTAAACTTTTTTGTCTGTATTTCTGTAGTATTTTATCACATCAAAAGATTCCGGTCCCATCACCTGGTATATCGTACCAATCCCCTTACCAACTAGCTAGACCCCTGAAAAGAATTAAACAAGGGCCTTCATGTCTGGGAACGTGTAGATAGTGAAACGTTTTAAGGGGTTTTTGGCGTTTAAGACGCATTTCAGCGTCACTAAAAAGGAAGAAAATGGGACAAATGACAAGCAAAAAGTCCTACTCGTCGTCTTTCGAGAGTCCTTGTATATAGTCCCTGTATATAGTACATAGATGGTGAAGAACTTGTACATGTTGAAGAATGTGTAGATTTAATATTAAAGTTATATCAGTTTATAAATAAGCCTGTTTACCTGATGTGATTCTCACTTCTGTTTCTCTCACATTTTTTATTGCTGCAGAATTTATCACTCATGGAGCCACCAAGTCAGTAAATCCCGCTGCACCACCCAATACCGGACTTGTCGTCCGGTATTACCTCTGGCCCGGGTATGGGCCTAGGGGGACGTTTTCTTGAAACAATTCCGGAAGAGTCCCCTCTTCAGCACGTCAACGGCAATCCAGATCATGGACCAGAATTTCCACGAATTTTAAGAACACCCCTTCAGCTAGTCAATCCCATATTGAGAACACCCCTAGGTGAGTAGGGCTTTTTGCCATGTATAACGTATAGCACCTCTGAGCTCATATATTATAGTATATCTCTCTACCTCGCTCTCTCTCTCTCTCTCTCTCTCTCTCTCTCTCTCTCTCTCTCTCTCTCTCTCTCTCTCTCTTTTCCCTTTGTGTGTGTGTGTGGTTTTGTGTATGTATGTTTAATATATGTATGTATGCAAGGATATTTTTCTGTAACTGACTTTCTATCTGTCAATCTTTATTTCATAGTGTTTTCTTATCTTTTTACCTTTGTCTTCATTAATGCGTTCCGCCTTTGGAGCAGGTCTCCGGTTCAAGTTTAGCCCAAGTTTTAGTCCTTGGAAAAGGCTCTTTACTCACAAGAGATTGAAAGAGATTGAAGGATTTTATAGTTCTGGGTATTCAGAATTACAACCTAAAGATATACGAGATGTTCTGGGATTTTCTAAGAACCAATAATAAATCATCATCATTTTCATGTTTAAACTTTTTTGTCTGTGTTTCTGTAGTATTTTATCACATCAGAAGATTCCGGTCCCATCACCTGTTACATCGTACCAATCCTCTTACCAACTAGCAAGACCCCTGAAAAGTATTAAACAAGTCCCTTCATGTCTGGGAACGTGTAGATAGTGAAACGTTTTAAGGGGTTTTCGGCGTTTAAGACGCATTTCAGCGTCACTAAAAAGGAAGAAAATGGGACAAATGACAACCAACGAGACCTACCCGGAGACCCACCCCACCCCTGCTGGAGGAAATCTCAGATGGTTGGCAAAGCCCGGCCTCCAGCTCTCATTTTCTACGCGCGGACCGCCTCATGACTGTTGCGTCCACTGCTCCCCCTCATGGATCTTCTACCTTGTCGCTGGTGAGCGGGCTTGAGGCAAGGATGGCAAATGTGTAAATCCCGGTTGACCGTCATGAGACCATCCTAGGTATCGAGCCAACAAGCCACATGAGCTGCTCGCCCGATGTGCGACTGATGAGGATCCAACTCGGTGCCCTGACATAGTGTCAGGAAGGCTGGCAACAACTCGAAGAGAATGTGGCCCGATAATAACAGCGATCAAGCCCCCCGATGTCCAGAGGGAGACGATTACGGTAAACTGGCTGAATAAGATCCGAGAGAGAGGGAATGGGAATACCCCTCTGCGCATTATGGACGGCGCCCCAGTTTCGAGCCGAAATAAACCCCGACAACCCTTATTTGCAGCTTTCCTCACTACGGACAGAGATGCATTTGCGAAATGGAAGTCGGTTTGGACGAATTCAATCCCTCATAGGGGAGGAGACGTACACTGCTCTAAGCTGGGTGAGAAGTTGCCAGGCTTTGACACCAGTACGAGGAGACACTGGGTGGCTGCGAATCGACATTGGTCGAGGAGCTGCCTCACAGCAAGTGCGCTTCATCAGTATATAGTATATAGAAGGTTAACTTGTACATGTTGAAGAATGTGTAGATTTAATATTAAAGTTATATCAGGTTATAAAATAGCCTGTTTACCTGATGTGATTCTCATTTCTTTGTTTTTCTCACATTTATTTATTTCTTCAGGATTTTTTGTACCAGTCAACGGGTACACGGCACATGGAGCCACCCCTTATAATTTTGTCAAACTGCATCATCCTCTACCGGACTTGTCCGGAATTAATTCGTGTCCGGTATTAACTCTTGCCCGGGTATGGGCTTAGGGGGACGTTTTCTTGAAACAATTCCGGAAGAGTCCCCTCTTCAGCACGTCAACGGCAATCCAGTTAACATTCCACGAATTTTAAGAACACCCCTAGCCCTACGTGAGTAGGCTTTTTGTCATGTATAACGTATAGCCCCTCTGAGCTCATATATTATAGTATATCTCTCTACCTCTCTCTCTATCTCTCTCTCTCTCTCTCTCTCTCTCTCTCTCTCTCTCTCTTTATCTTTGTGTGTGTGTTTGTGTATGTTTAATATATGTATGTATGCAAGGATTTTTTTTCTGTAACTGACTTTCTATCTGTCAATCTTTATTTCATAGTGTTTTTCTATCTTTTTATCTTTGTCTTCATGAATGCGATTCGCCTTTGGAGCAGTGGGTCTCCGGTTCAAGTTTAGCCCAAGTTTTAGTCCTTGGAAAAGGCTCTTTACTCACAAGAGATTGAAAGAGATTGAAAGAGATTGAAGGATTTTATAGTTCTGGGTATTCAGAATTACAACCTAAAGATATACGAGATGTTCTGGGATTTTCTAAGAACCAATCATAGATCATCATCATTTTTAGGTTTAAACTTTTTTGTCTGTATTTCTGTAGTATTTTATCACATCAAAAGATTCCGGTCCCATCACCTGGTATATCGTACCAATCCCCTTACCAACTAGCTAGACCCCTGAAAAGAATTAAACAAGGGCCTTCATGTCTGGGAACGTGTAGATAGTGAAACGTTTTAAGGGGTTTTCGGCGTTTAAGACGCATTTCAGCGTCACTAAAAAGGAAGAAAATGGGACAAATGACAAGCAAAGAGTCCTACTCGTCGTCTTTCGAGAGTCCTTGTATATAGTCCCTGTATATAGTACATAGATGGTGAAGAACTTGTACATGTTGAAGAATGTGTAGATTTAATATTAAAGTTATATCAGTTTATAAATAAGCCTGTTTACCTGATGTGATTCTCACTTCTGTTTCTCTCACATTTTTTATTGCTGCAGAATTTATCACTCATGGAGCCACCAAGTCAGTACATCCCGCTGCACCACCCAATACCGGACTTGTCGTCCGGTATTACCTCTGGCCCGGGTATGGGCCTAGGGGGACGTTTTCTTGAAACAATTCCGGAAGAGTCCCCTCTTCAGCACGTCAACGGCAATCCAGTTCACGGACCAGAAATTCCACGAATTTTAAGAACACCCCTTCAGCTAGTCAATCCCATATTGAGAACACCCCTAGGTGAGTAGGGCTTTTTGCCATGTAAAACGTATAGCCCCTCTGAGCTCATAAATTATAGTATATCTCTCTATCTCGCTCGCTCTCTATTTCTTTCTGTCTCTCTCTCTCTCTCTCCCTCTCTCTCTCTCTCTCTCTCTCTCTCTCTCTCTCTCTCTCTCTCTCTCTCTTTCCCTTTCTCTGTGAGTGTGTGTGTATGTATGTTTAATATATGTATGTATGCGAGGATATTTCTCTGTAACTGACTTTCTATCTGTCAATCTTTATTTCATAGTGTTTTCCTATCTTTTTATCTTTGTCTTCACGAATGCGATTCGCTTTTGGAGCAGTGGGTCTCCGGTTCAAGTTTAGCCCAACTTTTAGTCCTTGGAAAAGGCTCTTTATTCACAAGAGATTGAAAGAGATTGAAGGATTTTATAGTTCTGGGTATTCAGAATTACAACCTAAAGATATACGAGATGTTCTGGGATTTTCTAAGAACCAATCATAGATCACCATCATTTTTAGGTTTAAACTTTTTTGTCTGTGTTTCTGTAGTATTTTATCACATCAGAAGATTCCGGTCCCATCACCTGGTACATCGTACCAATCCCCTTACCAACTAGCCAGACCCCTAAAAAGTATTAAACAAGGCCCTTCATGTCTGGGAACGTGTAGATAGTGAAACGTTTTAAGGGGTTTTCGGCGTTTGCGACACATTTCAGCGCCATTAAAAAGGAAGTAAATGGGATAAATGGCAACCAAAGAGACCTACTCGGAGACCCTCCCCCCACCCCTGCTGGAGGAAATCTCAGATGGTTGGAAAAGCCCGGCCTCCAACTCTCTTTTTCTACGCACGGACCGCCTCAAAACTTTTACGCCCACTGCTCCCCCTCGTGGATCTTCTACATTATCGCGGAGGGCAAAGGTGTAAATCCCGGTTGACCGACACCAGACCATCCTGGGTATCGAGCCAGCGAGCCGCATGACCTGCTCGTCCCGGTGTGCGACAAATGAAGATCCAACCCGGTGCCCGAATGGTCGACGCCATCCCGGGCGCCACACTACTATGTTCATGATGAGTCATTACAATACAGCATATTCAATGGCGAAGCGGTCGACCACTTAGCCAAATAATACCGCGTTCGTGTCGCCAGGGTCGTCGGCACGTTCGAGAAGTAAGCAAACGTCCCAACATATCTTCAACTGGAAAATGCGATATCGGGAATAGCGACCTGACGCATATTTTATCCCTCAACATCGAGAGCCAGAGTGTGGCAAAAAAATTTGTTGATATCCTCCTATTACAGGAGACACACCTTTACTCAGGTGAGCAATCTTCCCGATTCCAGATCCCAGGCTATACGGTGGTCCAACGAGACACTTCGAGGCTCAAAGGGGGCATTAGCGTTTACGCTAAAGAGCCATCGAAGGTAAAGGTCATAGAGTGCTACGGAGCAATGGGGTGAACCGAATTTCCGTGGAAGTTGGTGGACTGTGTTTGCATAATATCTACAAACCACCTAGATCGACTTGGACTATACGACCGGTACCGGTGGTTGGCCATCTTTCCATCTGTCTGGGAGACTTTAATAGCCACCATCACGAATGGGGATACCGAGACTGCAACGAGGCAGGAAGACAACTCCGCTCATGGATGGACTGTAACGATCTACACCTAGTGTACGATCTTACAGCCAAGGGTATCTTCAGGGGTACCCGCCATAAGAAAGAGTATACTCCAGACCTCACCCTCGTTGCGAAAGGCGCGAACGGCGAACCGCTGCAGGTGAAGCGAACAGTCCGGTTCTTGTCACAGCAGGGGTGACAATACCGAGGATGCAGTCTCTCCCACTTTGCAGATGGAACTTCAGGAAGGCTAACTGGGAGGAATTCAGTTCCTATATCGAGCAGGTTTGCCCTGCCATTCCCCCTAAGTCCGAAATTATAACCAGATTTAGCAGGCTACTGGCTAAGAGCGCTCAACGCTCTATTCCACGGGGCAAACGGAAATTCTACACCCATTGATGGACGGAAGAGTCTGAAAACGCTGTACAAGGAGTACCAGCAGACCCAGTCCCAGGACGTAGCCGACATTTTTGTTCAGTGTGCATTGTGATTTCGCAATTGAGTATTTGATCGGCCACCGCGTAATGGGGATGGGTTGCCAAGACATGATCTTGAAGCACGTTTACGAATAAGAGGAAAATTGACAAGGTCGAAATGTAAAGACGAAATTATGATTGCCTGCTCTGACAAGCTTTGTTCCAGCAATATGATTTGGCATACAGAATTACAAACTTAAGATTGTTCAAATGAACCGTGGCTTTAATATTTTGGGAACAGATGCCGTGATCCGCAAGCCGACGGTTTCATTTAACTTTAACTCTCTCCTCACAGCCGTTTAAATAGGGCCCAAACTTTCAGTTTAGTTACTTCTTCCCTCACTGGCTACCGTCAAGTAATGTAAACAATCCACCGTCAACCACAGTGATAACACCTGTCAAGACGGGGTGCAAGGGCAATAAATTATGTCTGCAGGTAAATCTCATCGCTTTGAATTTCTCTCAGGCAGAGAGTAGTAGAAATTTCATCAAAATACTCAATTTGTCAGCCTGTTGTGGACGCAGCATCTTTTTCATAATTTTCAAACATATATGGATACAAAGACCAGCTTTTCCTCTACAAGACGCAATTATTTTTGTTTACATCATTAAATGATAAGTTTGTGTTTTGCTCTTTTGAATAATCAGAGTTTTTTTATGAAATAAATATTAAAATTATAAGTTTAAGAAATATTTAAAAATTCAAAATATCAAACCAACACTTTTTACCATCAAGTGTGAGGGATCAGAGAAAAGTAGATAAAATTATCTTTCATATGATATATACTTTATTATGTAGATTCAGGGATTTAAGAATAGAGGGTGTGGAAAGGAATCTCAATAATTATTTTTGTTACCAACAAAGAGGAGAATATTTCATGATATTTTAGAAACCCAATAATAAATCTAGATAGTGATGATAAGAGACATTTATTTAGTTTGATTTCATTGAATTTAAGCGGAAATTTTAGATATTTCTTAAATTTACTTATTTAAGTTCTGTTCGGGTCATGGAGAGACACACTGAAGACGGTCATCACACCAGTACAAATGAAATATGTCGAATTTGTTGTGAAAGAGTACAGAGCCGTGCTGAGAGGATTAAAATACTCTAGACGTTATCAACAATTGACTATAAATATAAATGTGAAATTCTGACATATTTAAATATTTTAATTTGCGAGAAATGTATCTCACTGGTACATAATTTAAAGAAATGCGATGCAGGTATCGATACCTTTGGTTCAATGAGAAAACTCTGAACAAGAAACAATACTTAATGAGGTGAATATGATCCTAATATTTCACCAATGTTGTGCTATATGCAGTCTATATGGCACCCAATTAAAAGAGGTGCAGGTCAAGTACATAGAAAAAGTAATGGGCTTAGATATCTCAAAAATAAGTTTATGAAAATTATAAGAACTCTTTAAGATTTTCTTAGTGGTTTTGATTGTCTTTAAATGAATGTCCTTATATAACAATTTTTAATGGAATTCTTATAATTCGTTGATTCTGGGATAAATATAAGTGAATCACATTTGACTATGTTTCTGGTTTATTAAAAAATGTCTATTAAGACAATGCTGTGATTGGATTTCAGTTTTACCTTACTCAAAATCCTAACTTTTACGTACAGGTGAACTGATATCTCAAAAACGCCTCAATCTACTGGTATAAAATTTATATGTCTACATTCTACAGATATTCAACATCATTTCCATTACTTTTGTTTAAAAATCTTAAGTGTTGAACGTGTTAAAATATTCTCTTAAAAATTTTAATTCACTTAAATTTATGTATCAATTTCATGGGTTATCCCTCTTGCTTTTTAACAACATCATAATAATGATTAAATAATCAATGAAAACTCTGTTAATAAACTGTTTTGTAGTATAAAAATATTTTTGCTACGCTTAATAACGGCAATACTACATTAGTTTGAAATTCAGAAAAAATCGATCAAAACGGCGAAAAAATTGTCTCCCTCTCTCAGTGTAAAGCTATGACTCATCATCACTAGACTGGCTAGATTTACCTGGCGAACTAAACTGAAAGCAATAAACGCTTGTGTCCTTACCAGCCATTTTCAGAATTGTCTCCAAAAGTTCACACTCACCCAACACTAGAAAAGCAACAAGTACATTCTACACATAATGTTGTTCAGCAAAATGGGCTCTCCAAGACAGTGTCAAGTTTACATGGCTATAATACAAAACTTATTCTTAAAATTGAGATGTACAAAAGAATCAGAACAATAAAAGTGTTGGTTTGCATCGTAACGAATGTGACAAATGATTGATAAGGAGAGGGTTAAAACTTAGTCCAATGCATGCGACATTCCGGAATGACCTCTATTGTTACAAAACTTCAATCTGAGAGCCCCGGATGACAACAGAAAATTCCACTCGCGTCACGTGGTACATCGTGCCAGCACCCCTGACCATTAAGGCCGTAAGTGCTGCAGACCATTAGGTATTCCACCTTCTGCAGATATGTAAGTACTGAAGGCATGTGAGAAATGCATATTTTAGGTATTTTATTGTAAAACGACTAGACACACGAGCTTGCAAATAGGATTTTTTGCTCGTTTTCACAACTCGTGTATTCGATCTTCAAACGCCAAGTCAAAATAGGTTGCAAAATATAAAAGCTAGAGGCAAGTTAGATAACCGAAAGATTGACAACAGTGCAATGGAGAAAATAACCGCCGTACAAACAAATGTCCAAAAAAAAAGAATTGACCCCACTGGCCTTAGAGAAATGCATCCAGTTGAGTGTAACACAAAAGACAAAGAGGTAGGCCCAAAGAAACCTGGAGATGACCCATGAATGAAGAGCTTTGGTGCCCATGCATCCGACAGGCAGAAATGGAAGTCCTTGGTAGATCCCTCATGCACCCCGTGGATAGTTCAGATTTGTTTTGTTTTCGTAAGAATCTTTGATATTCATATTTCATAAAACTGTGAGATATTTAAATCTTTATTTGTAATATTTAATTAGTATTTAATTTGTGCAAAAGTATTTTTTTTTAATCTTATGTCGATGAAAAGCCTTAAAGGGCTTACTGATTTTAAATCAGATTTTATTAAGAAAATATGCATTGTTTTTAGTTGTTTTGTATAACAAATGTAAGCATAATATTTATTTTTACCGACAATAAATAATAAATGTATGTATGTTTAAGTTTGCAAGATACAAATTGCAATTAAGATCTAATGTCATGGTATATGATTCATCCTGATTAAATCACGTTTATAAGCTCCCTATCGAATCATTCTTAAAACGATCAATGGAATTATCATAATTTTGTGAGACTCAAACCCATGCTATTCCAAATGGCAAAATTCTTTTAATTGTAGGATATTTTCCCTTTTGAACTAGATAGGGTTTATTTTCTATTCGTTATCGTGTAGAATAAATACAAATTAGATCGCAAAAAGCACATAGTCTAGTTTGTATTAATTTGCTTTTCAATTCTAAATTTGCTTTTAGTTCGATTCATCCTCATATAATGCCGTCTTTAGACGGAGAGTCACAAATGACAACAACAATAACAACAAAAACAGCAACAACAACAACAAA
Organism: Berghia stephanieae; assembly: GCF_034508935.2. Lineage (NCBI taxonomy): Eukaryota > Metazoa > Mollusca > Gastropoda > Nudibranchia > Aeolidiidae > Berghia > Berghia stephanieae. Next base: position 31,900,617 of record NC_088371.1, read on the forward strand.
TAAAAAATCAGAAGAAAAACCTGCAGAAGACTAATGCACGAATCAATTTGGCTTCACTGAAGTCGGTCTCTGATAGCAACACTTGCTGTAGAACCCTATTGAGATTATCTGTCAAGAAAGCCGGACTCCCATCGATTCTTTGGCGTTAAGTCTTTCCAATACTGTGTACAGGAATCGCATACAAAATGGGCCGAGCAAACAGGATTTGGTTGATGGTCTGTTGAAATAGATTTTTAAAGAATTGTGTATATATAGATTATATGAACACAAATGGTCAACGAACGACTTTACACATATATTTTTTTTTCTTTTGTTATGTTTTTATTCTTAAGGGTTTTACGGCGCTAGCGACATATCAGCGCCAGTAAAAAGGAATAAAAATCAGATAGTAATACGTTCTAGAATTACAATTAAAGTAGCCAAAGAAAAGTAAAGACATAGGGGGAAAATGTTCAAACAAGGAACATGTGTAGATTCCAAGAGAACACTTCCCAAAGTACTTAGTTTGAGATCACTTAAGTCTCATCCAGACAAATGTCTCCACAAAGAGGAATACACTCAAATGTTTACAAATCGTATTTGACACGTAAACAAAACAATACAGTGCATAACAGATTGATTTTCAAAAGAAAAAAATATCATCTCCCAAAACTAGACATTTGGCTGTTCCCTCTCAGCCAGGGTATCCGGCCAGGTCCAGAACAAAACCAAGTTTTTTTCGTTTTTAAGGGTTTTACGGCGCTTGCAACACATTAAGGTCATATCAGCGCCAGTAAAAAGGAAGAAAATGGGATAGTAAAGAGTTATAAAATTACAATTAAAGCATCCAAGAATAAGGGAGACAAAGGGGAATTTGTTCAAATAGGGAACAGATGTAGATTCCAAGAGCACACAATCAATGTACTTAGTTTGAGATCACCTAAAAGTCTCATCCAGACACAAGCACAGATCCCCACTAAAACGAACACACTCAAATGTTTACAAATCATATATATATATATATATATATATATATATATATATATATATATATATATATATATATATATAACAAAACATAATACAGTGCATAAAAGAGAGATGATTTACAAAGAAAAAAAATATCATCTCCCAAAACTAACTATACATTTGACTGTTTCCCTCCCAGCCAGGGTATCCGGCCAGGGCAAGGGCAAAACCAAGTAATCCCATTCCAAGTCAAAGACAGAAAGCATGTTGGAAAACAGACATAGAGGGATAGAAGATAGTATACCTCCCTGCCCACTATGGGAGGTCAGGAACACCACCCAGACAAGATCAAGTAACTTCATTCCAAGACAAGACATAGCATGGTGGAAAACATATAGAGGGATAGAAGACACCGTAAGTGCCTCCCTGCCCACAATGGGATTACGCGTCGATATAAAACCCATGATCTTCACTCACCTTTAAATGGAAATAATATAATAATAATAATAATAATAATAATACTTTATTGCATCCCAAAAAGGATTTTTTTTGTACAGACGTGTTATAATTTACACATAAGATAAAAATACAATGGAAATAGGATGTATATATATAAAAAAGGAGCAGCTCTATAACCAGAGCTGCGCTTTATAATATGAATAATTTCAAACACTGTAAAATAGTTAAAACTGTCACTATAAATTGAAAATTGAAAAGATTGCAAAACAAATAAATTAATAAATTAATATTTATATTTTTTTAAAGTAAAAATGAGAAATAATTATATAAAATGATTATTGCTTGTTGTTATAAAGCCTAATACTGGACGGCAGAAAAGATTTTCGGTGTCTCTCTGTTTTCGTTGAAATAGAGAAAGGGCGACCACTTCTTTCTGACATAATAATTGATGGTCTTAGTGGATTGTCACAGTAAAGGTTGTTCACAATTATCTTATTAAATTTTATTTTATTAAGAACTGAATTCATCTCACTCCAGTTATATTTCGGTAGGCTTAGATAAACTTTACCTTCTAATATTAGATCGTCTTTCCTTTTATAGCCTTCCCTCGAATTAATTTCTAATTAGTGAATACTTTTCGTTCTACATTCTGTCACGTAGCCACTTATTATAAAAGCTGATAGGTCTAACATTTGACACTCACTTTCTCTCCACAATCTATGCCGGACGGCCAGTCGCTCTATTCCTATATATATACTGGAAGATTTTTATCTTTTGGGACTTTGTAGATATTATATCTACACCATTAAGACGCCGGAGCTTTTAACTTTGATTGTATAATCTTCAAGGATCAAACCCAAGCCCGCTGTCAAAGGACTACACTATAACCTCTTACCAATTGCCTGGAAGTGGAATTTTACGAGTCCGATCCTGTTATCAGAGGAATAGATCATCCAAGCCCATCAACTGCCTGGAAACGTAAACTTACGAACCTGACATATTATCATAAGTTACGTAAAATATTCATATCTCTATTTGTAACTGCCACGATCACTGTTTATCTCTTTTAATTAAATTTTATCATTATTTTTATTTCATTGTAAACAAATCGTTAATTGTTTTTCATTTATAGTAACTAGTAAATTCTGGGGCCTCATTCTACATATATCTTTATGCATAGTCGAGTAGCTCTTTACTCACTTGAGACCATGACATGGATGATACTGGTCATTTAATATTTTAGTTATTTTATTTATACAAAATTTCTCGTATAAAAGATCTACATCGTCAACATCATTTATATAGCGTTTAATGGATTTTTTAATATTTGAATTTATTTTGTTCCTTTCCACTGCTAAGCAATTGCCTCCCCAAGCTGTTATACAAAATGACAAAACACTTTCGATGACTGCTCTATAAAATAATGTGCAGAGGGTTTTATCTATTCTAAACTGAGAGAGTTTTGATAAAAAATATGTACGTCTGCACATCTTATGCCTAATTATTTTCAAGTGTTCATCCCACTTGAGCCTGTCATCAATCGTTACACCAAGGTATTTGTAGTGAGGAACTCGCTGGACGAATTGGTCCTTTAATTTTAACGGTTCTATCGGTTCCTTCACTCTCCTAAAGTCAATCACTAGCTCCTTTGTCTTGCTTATGTTAAGCTCTAGGTGGTGGGCATCACACCAAGACACAAATCTATCAATTTCTTGCCTATAAGCCACTTCGTTGCCATTTGTTATGAGGCCTTGAAGAGCGGTGTCATCTGCAAACTTTATTAAAGGTACACTCAGGTTTTGACTTCTACAGTCATTCGTGTATATTGTGAATAATACAGGGGACAATACACAACCCCGAGGAGCACCAGTATTTGTAGTTATACAGGAAGATTTGTTTTGTCCTAATTGAACATATTGTGCTCTCTCCGTAAGAAATTCGAGCACCCAAGCAATTCTATACTTGTTTAAATTCAGACTAGTCAATTTTTAAACAACCAACTGAGGTTGCATTGTATTGAACGCTGAAGAAAAATCTGCAAAAAGCAATCTGCAATAGCTCCTAGCGTGATCTAGATGCCTGTAGATGTTGTTTGTAAACAGCAAAATGGCATCCTCTACGCCACGTCCTGGTTTGTAAGCAAATTGATGACTATCACTCAATGGCATAAACTGATTCCTAATTTTAACAAGAACAAGTTTTTCTAAAGATTTCATGACTATTGAAGTCAGTGCAACAGGTCTGAGATCGTTCATAGTTTCAAGTTTTTCTTTTTTTGGAACAGGAATAATTTTTGAAGTTTTCCAAATTTCAGGGATCGAAACGCATTGGAGGGACCAGTTAAAAATATGTGTATAAATGGGGGAAAGCTGGTGGGCACATTCTTTTAATAGTTTTCCTTTCAATCCATCCGGCCCAGCAGCCTTCCTCTCGTTTAGTTTCGAAAATACGAATCTCGTTTCCTCTTCACTGACCTCAATAGTCATTTCATCTTCCAAAGCCCTGTCTAATTTATGTTTTTCATTTTCAATATCAAATTTGTTTGCTGTGTCGAAACGTGAATAAAATTTATTTAAAGTTTCAATTTCGATATCTTCTGATATAATCGTGGGCTTTGGATTATAGTTCACAGCAGTTTTAAGCCCCCGCCACGTGTCCCGTATATCCCCAGAAGAAAAGCATTTTTCAATTTTATTTTTGTACTTATCTCTACAACTAGATATTACCCTCTTTATCTCTTTTTGTTTTGTTTTCAGATCTTTTTTGTTTCCACTAGTATAGAGAGTTTTCTTTTGGTTCAATAAAAGTTTTAGATCTTTTGTTATCCAAGGCTTGTTGTTAGGATAATATTTTATTTCTTTTTTACAAGACACTAGCTGTTCACAGAATTTTAAATACTCACTCACACAGTCATTCAGCTCATCCACACTATCACATGATTCGATAAAAACATTCCAGTCAGTGCATTCAAAACAACCACGCAAATCTTCACACACACTTCCGTTCCAGATCTGTACACTTTTCAAGATCAAGATACAACCGTGTGACGTCACTATTGCAGATAGTTTATCAGTGAGTTGGAGAGTTCGTTGTTGACGAAATAAATTATAAGGACCATGGTTGCCTTTTCTGTAGAATAATTTAACCTGGAAAAAAATAGATAAACATTTATATAGCGCATTGACTATGGCTTTCCCATGCTCAGCGCGCTTCACAATGTTTCATTTATTCCCCTAGTAAGTCATCCGACAGGTCATCCCTTTGTAAAGCGCTTTGAGCACGTATAGTGGATATTGCTCTATATAAAGTTCAACTTAATTCATGTGTCATTTTTGAGCACTTTTTTATGTTTGACCAATGACTGAAGTACATGGAAAATAATATGGATCGTAATCAAATACACAGGACTCGGGCTGTTTATTCAGATTAAAATTTTTATTTAAAATGCGAAAAATTGTAAAGAAATTCCGTATGCGTCCACCATATTCTATTCAACATCATAAAAGATCCCACCAAAAGAATGCCTGCATTTCACAATGCCAGGAAATACTGGTTCTCCTCAAATCGCCTCTTAACAGGATATGGCAGAACTGCATCAAATGTGTGCAAATGGAAACTTGGGAACAGCGATGATGCCTGCCGGAAATGTCAGGCAGGTCTAGAGACCAGCGATCACATCACATCGTCCTCCACTGTCCAGCTACTAAACTTAAAGGTAGCTGCTTTGAAACCGTTCTTAGGGCGGAGGAAGACTTTTGAAGCTGGGTTGACGAAATGAATTTGGAGGTGTAGCCATACATACGCTACTACTACAAGTACTACTATTCCATTTCGGCTCTGTGGATGCCGATAGAACAGTTGCCTTTAGAACGGGATCAAGCCTGCCTACTTCAATTTTTTTTTTAATTCGCAGTATTTGGGAAGATAAAAATTGTAATATGGACAGAGCACTCGCTTCACACGGACAGGGACCGAGGTCGATCCCGGGTGCAGTCGAGATTTTTTTCTGACGCCCTTGTCCACCCACCCAGAAGTGATTGAGTAGTTAGGGCTGTTAGATCTGGCGGAAAGTACTTTGCGATATCATCAGCATCATCATTGCCTTTTTTCACCCTGGGTCAGGGTATAGGCCACAGACAAACAGTTTCCATCCTTCTCTATCCTGAGCTAACTTTTTTATCTCATTCCATGTCTTCCCACTTCTCTGTATATCGGCTTCTTTAATTCGAATCTGCTTGTTTGGCGAAGACGTCATCGGGTCAGCAGATTCCTTTCGCCTTTGTTGTCCTTCATAAATTCTGTCATTCCAGAAACTCTTCGGTCGCCCAAGCTAAAAAAAAAGGATTTGGTTAGTCCGTCTGCGTTTCTGTAACGGTTTGAGTTTAACGGAAAGGGGTGTTAACTTGCGATAGACTATACTATCCAAAGGATAGCAAACAATCGCTATTGACCGTCTCATGTTATAAAACCGGGATAAACTCCAGCTTCATGAGCCTGGTTGCTTTGAAGGACTCCTTTTACTTTAAAATACTAAACGTGCCTTAAAGCGTTTTACAAATGGGTCCTTGTCCTGAAGCAACACTTAACATTTAAGACCAGACATGAAGCCTGGTAGCCGATATTGAAATATTTTTCCAACAGAGACAACGGTGCTGATAAGGGCCAGGGTGCTTGTGCGGCTATGTGGTAGTGTGGTATGATACTACCTTTCGGATCAGAAGATCCTGGGTTCGAGCCTCGATCGGCGCATAGTTGAGCCCTTGGAAAAGGCTCTTTATTCACTTTCACCATACTCAGGCGTAAAATGAGTACCTGACCGTTAACAGCGTTGTCTATGTTCTAGATGTTACTTCATTGCTGTTGGTCAGGTATCCCTTGTAAAACGCTTTGAGCACGTTTGGTGGATATTGCCCTATATAAAAGCTCCATTTTTTTAAGGGCCAGGTATCAATTTTATACACGAGTAAAGAACCTTTTCCAAGCACTCACCTATGAGGCGCTCAGAGCCGGGGCTCTAACATAGGACTTTCTGACAAAAACGCAATATTTGTCTGATTATATTAATCTTACCACTCCACTTCTTTTATTATAAATAAATCTATATCAAGGGGGGCAACTACGTAGAGTAGTCCTTCAGAGCCATTCGGCCCGTGGAGCCAGAGTTTATCCCGGTTTCCATAGCTTGAAACGGACAATATCAATTTGAAGATGACGTCACTCAGGTCTTTGTTATTGTTTTTGCCATCCGCGTTTGTGAGTTGTTCTCACTAAACTGAATTAACCAGACTATAAAAGTTCATGATTACACAGAGTTTTGTGTGTTGGTCCGTTATACTTCCGGATGGCAATGTTGTGAACTCCTTGACCAAGCGCATTCTATCTATAGATAGAATGATGTCGATGTCACTCAAGTCTTTATTATTGTTTTTTGTCATCCATGTTTGAGTTATTCTCACTTAACTGTATTAACCAGACTATAAAAGTTTAAGATTGCACGTAGTTTTGTGTGGTGGTCCGTAGTATTTCCGGACGGCAATGTTGTGGGTTTCTTAGCCAAGCGCATAGCATCTATAATCTTTTTTGTATATATCGTATGCGCTTGGCTCAGAAACTCATAACATTGCCATCCGGAAGTATAACGGACCAACACACAGAACTGTGTATCCATGAACGTTTATAGTCGGGTTAATACATTTCAGTGAGCATTACTCATAAACACGGATGGCAAAAAACAATGACAAAGACCAGAGTGACGTCACCTTCGAACTATCTATATCAGTACGATTGATATAGCGGGTAGAAATTGTGCATATTTTATCTAAACACATGCCATCAATACTCAAATGCTATATTTACAGACTTTTAAACGAAACCAAAAAGAAAATTGATCTTTTATATAGAGCAATATCCACTAAACATGCTCAAAGCGCTTTACAAGGGATCCCTGACTAACAGCAACACGTTACATATAGATTGAAACTTGACGCCTCTTAGGCGATATTACAATTTCATTTTTGACATAGACAACGCTGTTAACGGCCAGGTACCCATTTTACACTTGAGTACAGTGAGAGAATATGAGTAAAGAGCCTTTTCCAAGGACTCAACTATGCGCCGATCCGAAAGCGAGTGTCATCGTAGCCCTCATTAACTTATAGCCTGACACTGTAGCTATCGTTATGTTATAGCCTGACACCGTTGCCATCGTTATGTTATAGCCTGACACTGTAGCCATCGTTATGTTATAGCCTGACACCGTAGCCATCGTTATGTTATAGCCTGACATCGTTGCCATCGCTATGTTATAGCCTGACACTGTAGCCATCGTTATGTTATAGCCTGACACCGTAGCCATCGTTATGTTATAGCCTGACACCGTAGCCATCTTTATGTTATAGCCTGACACTGAAATCAAAAAGGACTGGCAGTTTGACGTCATTATTTGTTTTTTGTACCGCCTAGTGAGTTGTCGTTAGTAGTGCTCATGGAAACAAGTTATTTCATTGGTTGGAATATTGAATACAACTCACGATTTGTTTTCTTTTGTGGCCAAAGACTGGCATTTTGACGTCATGTTTTGGTCAGTGTCAGGCCATAACTTTACGAAGGCCACCTGACGTAATTGTTATTGTTTTTTACAATCCATGTTTATATGTAATTCTCCCTAAACTGTGTGAACCAGACTATAGACGTTCATGGTTACACATAGTTTTGTGCGTTGGTCCGTTATACTTCCGAATGGCAATGTTGTGAGCTACTTAGCCAAACGCATACTATCTATACATTTGTGCTGGCCGAGGAAAAGTATCAAAGGTCGTCGAACCCAATTTCGAGCAAGAGGATTATAAAGGTAAAAATCGGAATCCCCTATGGATAGAATGCGCTTGGTCAAGGAGTTCACAAATTGCCATCCGGAAGTATAACGGACAAACACACAAACTCTGTGTAACCATGAACTTTTATAGATAGTATGCAGATGACGTCACTCATGCCTTTGTTGTTGTTTTTGCCATCCGCGTTTAGGAGTTGTTCTCACTAAACTGTATTAACCAGACTATAAAAGTTCATGGTTACACATAGTTTGTGTGTTGGTCCGTTATACTTCCGGATGGCAATGTTGTGAACCCCTTGGCCAAGCGCATTCTATCTATAGTCTGGTTAATACAGTTTAGTGAGAACAACTCACAAACGCGGATGAGTGACGTCATCTGCATACTATCTATAGATAGAACGAAGATTACGTTACTCAGGCAATACGCTTCAACAGTCATGACGTCACTCCCCTCGCAATGACGCATGGTAACTTAGTAACTGGCTCTAAACTATGGGAACAATGGCGGAAGCCCTTATGAAGTATTTCTCCGACGAGCATAAAAGTGTATCCAGAGGAGAAAAACATAATAAATATGATCATGTTTGGCTTTTATACATTCTGATCACATCACATATGAAAAGTTCTAGATAGCACAAAGAATAAAAATGACCGATTTTCTTTGTTTAGAACCACGATGCTCTTCGTTGCTGGGCGACGTGACATCAGACTATTGAATCCAATTGTCATTGTTTTTTGCCATCCATTTTTGTGAGTAATTCTCACTTAACCAGACTATATTGATAGTTCGAAGATGACGCCACTCAGGCTTTTGTTATTGTTTTTGCCATCCGCGTTTGTGAGTTGTTCTAAACTGTATTAACTAAACTGTATTAACCAGACTATAAAAGTTCATGGTTACACAGAGTTTGTGTGTTTTCTGTTATACTTCCGGATGGCCATGTTGTGAACTCCTTGGCCAAGCGCATTCTATCTATACGTTTAGGGTTACATATAATTTTATGTGTTGTCCGTTATACTTCCGGATGGCAATGTCGTGAGTTTCTTAGCCAAGCGCATAATATCTATAGATAGAACGAAGATGAAGTCACTCTGGTCTTTGTTTTTTTTTTTTTTTTTTTTTTTTTTGTTTTTTGTCATCCGCATTAGTAATTCTCACTAAACTGTATATTCCAGACTATAAAAGTACATGGTTACACATAGTTTTGTGTGTTAGTACGATTTATTTCCAAATGGCAATATTGTGAGCTTCTTAGCCAAGCGCATACTATCTATAGATACATTGCGCTTGTTTAAAAAAAAAAAGAACAACTCAAAACATCCACCAGCCGGATATAACCGAAGCCATCGTTATGTGATAGATAGTTCGAAGATGACGTCACTCGGGTCTTTGTTATTGTTTTTTGCCATCCGCGTTTATGAGTTATGCTCACTAAACTGTATTAACCCGACTATAAATGTCCAAAAATGCACTTGGCTAAGAAGTTCACAACATTGCCATCCGGAAGTATAACGGACCAACACACAAAACTATGTGTAATCATGAACTTTTATAGTCTAGTTAATACAGTTTAGTGAGAATCACTCACAAACGCGGATGGCAAAAAAAACAATAACAAAGACCTAAGTGACGTCATCTTCGAACTATCTATTAATACAATTATCCAGTAGATTTTTGACCAATCAAAACATTGAATTTGTGACACACCTCCAAACGTGCTCGGACAAACATAGTTGGTTGTTTATAAACAATAAAATGAATGAAATCGACCTCTCTCTGATCATTGTTATTGTTTTTAAAGATACAATGAAGTTGACGTCACTCGGGACTTTGTAATTGTTTTTTGCCACCCGCGTTTATGAGTAATTCTCACCAATCTGTATTAACCAGACTATAAACTTTTAAGGGTACACAGAGTTTTGTGTGTTGGTCCGTTATACTTCCGGTTGGCAATGTTGTGAGCTTCTTAGTAGTCGGACTGGACGTCCCCGTTCAGTCCACGAGAAGTGGGTGCAGTAATTAATGATTTAAAGAACGGCAAAGCAGCAGGGATAGACGGCGTATATCCGATATGGTGACGTATCTGGGCCCCAAGGCACGGGCCTGGCTGGCAGAGGCAATGTCTGACGTCCTTGCAAAAGGAAAGCTCCCACAAGTGTGGAAGCACGCAAAGATAGTTGCCATCCTGAAGCCCGGGAAAACGGCGAAGGAGGCCGACAGTTACAGACCCATATCTCTACTGAGCTGTCTTTACAAATTGTTGGAGCGAGTGCTATTAAACCGATGGAGGCCGGTCCTAGACGCTACCCTGCCACCCTAACAGGCGGGCTTCAGGGAAGGGAGGTGCACCACGGAACAGGTCCTTGCCCTTACAGAGCATATTGAAGCAGGGTTCGAGAGGAAACAGCAAACAGGTGCTGTATTTATAGACCTATCAGCGGCGTACGATACTGTCTGGTGCGATGGATTAATGCTCAAACTTGCAAAGATCATAAGGTGCAAAAAGACCTTGAAGTTGGACTCTTCGATCTTAGGGGAAAGAATTCCACGTCCGTTGGGAGACGCTACGAGTAAAGTACAAAAATTGAAGAATGGGGTCCCTAAGGGTTCGGTACTAGCGCTAATGTTGTTTAACGTTTACATTAGCGACATGCCGAATACTTCCTCCCTGAGGCTGGGATACGTGGACTACTGAAGAAGTTGCCCGGAAGATAGAGAAACGCAACAGTCTTCTGAGGAAGCTGGCGGGATTGACTTGGGTCGCTAACCAAGCACTCTTGAGAATGTCCGCCCTGGCACTATGCTATACACCGCGGAGTATTGCGCTCCAGTGTGGGGTAGAAGCAGAAACGCTGAGAAGGTTGATGTAACACTTCGCAAGTCAATGCACATAGTGTCAGGAACGCTGGGACACGATAATGGCAGAAATCCAACCCCCCCCCCCCCCCGATGGCCGGAGGGAGACGGTTACGGTAAAATGGCTAAATAAGATCCGAGAGAGAGGGAATGGGGATGCCCCTCTGAAGCGCATTATGGACGACGCCCCCGTTTCGTGCCGAAATAAGTCCCGGCAACCTTTGTACGCAGCTTCCCTGACTATGGACAGAGATGCATATTCGAGATGGAAGTCAGTTTGGACGAATTCAATCCCTCATGGAGGCCGGGACATACACTCCTCTAAGCTTGGTGAGACGTTGCCAGGATTTGATACCAGTAAGAGGAGACATTATGTGGCTGCGAATCGGCTTCGGTCGAGGAGCTGCCTGACAGCAAGTGCGCTTCATCAGTGGGGACTTTCCACCTGTCCTACATGTACCCGATGTGGCCAAGAACCCGAAATGGCAGAGCATCTAGTTGAATGGTGTGTTGTGACGGTGCTACCGGGCGGGTTCGCGACGGTGCACGAATGCGGACCGGACTTTGCTGATTTGGTCGATCGTCATAACATAGTAGTGTGAGAACCATAAGAGGCTGCTGCCTTGTGGAGAGCTTGTTTGAGTTTTTTTTTAAAATTCTGCTGGGTAAGCCTGCCATATTGGGAAAATGCTGAAAAGGATTGGTAAGGAGAGAGTTATTCGATCGATATTTGAAGGACGAGTTTTCTGGCCAACATTTTAAATACGATTTTTTTAAAAACGGCAGTATCGGTGCAATGTTATAAAATTCACACCTGTTTTGTCCTCTCGATGACTTGAACAAAAATACAAAACCACATATCGATGCTATGCGGTTAGATAATATGCTCACAACATCCGATAGGAGGATATAGATAGTATGCAGATGACGTCAGTCAGGCCTTTGTTATTGTTTTTGCCATCCGCGTTTGTGAGTTGTTCTCACTAAACTGTATTAACCAGACGATAAAAGTTCATGGTTACACAGAGTTTGTGTGTTGGTCCGTTATACTTCAGGATGGCAATGTTGTGAACTCCTTGGTCAAGCGCATTCTATCTGTAATGTACCAACACATCAAACCTTATAGATAGTATGCGCTTGGCTAATAAGCTCACAACATTGCCACCCAGAAGCATAACGGACAAGCACACAAAACTATGTGTAACCTTAAGAGTTTGTAGTCTGGTTAATACAGTTTAGTGAGAATTACTCATAAACGAGGATGGCAAAAAAAAAAACAATAACAAAGACCCGAGTGACGTCAACTTCATTCTATCTATATCAATAAGACGATAGATAGTATGCAGATGACATCACTCAAGCCTTTGTTATTGTTTTTGCCATCCGCGTTTGTGAGTTGTTCTCACTAAACTACATGTATATAAACCAGACTATAAAAGTTCATGGTTACACAGAGTTTATGAGTTGGTCCGTTATACTTCCGGATGGCAATGTTGTGAACTCCTTGGCCAAGCGCATTCTATCTATAAACGTTCAAGGTAACACATAGTTTTGTGTGTTGGTACGTATATCCGTCTGGCGGATGTTGTGAGGTCTTTTTGTTTGGGTAAACGCATAGCATGAATAATCGTTAATATTAATGAGTTGGCCAAGGAAAACGCACCGAAATGTCGCCCAGTGGAATTTGAGTTTAATGATCCTGGAGGTCCCGATAGCTCAGTTGGTAGAGCACTCGTTTCACAATCAATTTTACATACTTCTGCACTATCCTATGCTCTGTTTTAGATCATATTTTTCCTTTATGGAAGAGCAGTGACCGTTTTGCGTGTTTGGTGATGATATCTATGGTGTTTTGAATTATTGTAGTACGAGTATAATAGTAAGCATTTTTAGCTCAAATAAAGCTAAATTTGAATGTATAATTTGTAAGTATAGTATAGACAGTATGAAGTTGACGTCATTCAGGTCTTTGTTATTGTTTTTTTTTTTTTTTTGCCATATAGCACATGTCAAGAGGGTGGGGGGGGGGGGGACGTGGCTCATCGATACGGTCTTTGCTTCTTACCCGAAAGGTACCGAGTTCGATCACCCTCCGCTGCGCTATGTTGCCTTGAGCAACTCACCTAGCCCTAGCTCAATTTGCGGATTTGCACTGCGGCTGACGCCTGGGTTATTCCAGTCTCCCTTGGAATAGACCATAGAGAATAACTTCCCATATGAGGTGAATAAAAGGAATTCTATTATTTATTTATTTATTTATTTATTTATTTATTTATTTATTTATTTATATCACCCGCCAGTCCCCTGTGTGGAACCCGGCAGTAGATTGTTGTTTTTGTTTTTGTTTTTAAGGGTTTTACGGCGCTTGCAACACATTAAGGTCATATCAGCGCCAGTAAAAAGGAAGAAAATGGGATAGTAAAAATTTCTAGAATTACAATAAAGCACCCAAGAAAAGGGAAGACAAAGGGGAATTGGTTCAAATAAGAAACAGGTGTAGATTCCAAAAGCACTCTATCAAAGTACTTAGTTTGAGATCACTAAAAGTCTCATCCAGACACAAGCACAGGTCCCCGCTAAGAGGAACACACTCGAATGTTTAACAAATCATATATAATATAAAGAAAGCATAATACAGTGCATAACAGAGAGATGATTTAAAAGGAAAAAAATATCATCTCCCAAAACAATAACTATGCATTCGACTGTTTCCCTCCCAGCCAGGACTCCGACCAGGGCCAGGAAAAAACCAAGTAATCTCATTCCAAGACAAAGACAAAGCAAATTGGAAAACAGATATAGG
>NC_088371.1:31919515-31924515 GCF_034508935.2 Berghia stephanieae
CTTTACAACGTGAATCATTATTGTAATATTTCAATCAATTTAATATAATATTAAGGGCATTCAAGGGATGTTATCCTATTTCGCTATATACCATATGTTATGTTATGTCTTTCATAACTTTGACTTCCATCCACTTGGAATGGGCGTCTATCAAAATTAATCACATCTTGCCCAAAAAAGGACCAGCAAAATCTATATTCAGCCGCGTCCAAGGGTCTATGGGACAACCCCAGTTGCACAATGGTGCTTTGAGCGAATGTTTAGCATGTTTTTGACATGGGGATGCCGAACTTTACACATTGTTCAATGTCTGCATCCATTTTTGGCCACCAGAACCAAGAGCGCGCCAAACTTTTCACTTTGAGGCACCACTGTGCGAATCATGAATTAATGTTAACACTTGCTCATACATAGCTAGTGGGATGATAACCTCTAGACTCTACAAAATGCAGCCATTTTCCGCACTCGATTCATTCTTCCGTGACTGATAAGACTTCAACTCTTCATTCACTCTATTTTAGTTTAACCAAATGAAATTAATCAAAATAAGCACAGGGATATCATTTATTTTCCACGACAAAACTCAAACTCAAACATATGATATCTCCCATTTTCAGCCAACATCATCACACATAGTTGTTTCTAATACTCTTCATGTTATGATAAGTATTTCGGGTAATACACAAGTACACGTAAGCTAAAAATATTTAATATCTTTTGGCAATTATTAACCAATTAACTACCGCACTCTAGAAAAATACGTATTCAAAAATATTGGCCAGAAAATTCGTCCTTCAAATATCGATCGATTTAATTGACCCTCATCATGGATAAAACGCTCAAACATGAGACTTTGCGACGACCCGTGTTTGAAAGTTTTGACCAAGGTGAGGGTCATTTAAATCGATCAATTTTTGAAGGACAAGTTTTCTGGCCAAATTCTTAAATAGTGATTTCCAATGTACGGCAGTTAACTGGTTAAAAATAGATTTTTTCATGAAATTATGTAAATGTTGCTGCTCGAAGCTCGAAGAAATAAATAACAATGGGAAATTGATTGTAAGCTTCAATTTAAAAAAACGAGAACAGATTTAATAAAACAACCTTTTTATTTACCTTAACAACACTATCACATTATCTCATTCGCCTGTAGTGTTTCATTCATCCTGTTTTTGTTGATAAAGGGGAAACCTGGAACGTCTACATTATATTATGATTTTTCTTTTATCAAATTGAAGCTTACTTTCAATTTCACATAATCATATATTTCGTCAAGTTGGTACAACTACTAATAATGATATTCCTACCCGAAGATTTGCAGTGCAATGTCGTCAGAATCAGCATACATGCCATCAATCCACAGAAAATCAGCAACATCAACTCCGCTTGCATATCCAACTATCTGGTTAGAAGTTTGAGATTTGGCTACCAGAAATTGATTAGAAATCTTTGTCATCGCAGTCACGTACTTGCCGCAATCGTAACCTCTGGCATTTGTGTCGTATTCATTTAGAGCTGGAAACATGGCACTGGTATAAAGTGTAATGCATACGTCATCATTCATTGGTCTGTCACAACAGGCTTTCTCAACCATCTCCCTGTTCACTTTAAAGTAGTAAACATGATGTATAGGTCCTACCTCTAGAAAGCCGAATTTTCTGATGAAAAAATGTAATTACAAATGATTAGTTGAGAGTTAATTTCGCTTTATCATGTGATCAATATATTTTTTGAACAAATAAAAATATCCTGGTTCCTGGCCTCTCATAGTGGTCAGGGGGGCACTTACTGTGTCTTCTATCCCCTAATAGCTGTTTTTCAACATACTTTCTGTCCTTGTCTTGGGATGAGATTACTTGGTTTTGTCATGGCCCTGGCCGGCTACCCTAGCTGGGAGGAAAACAGTCAAATTTATAGCTAGGGTTTTGGGAGATTTTTTTTTCATGTAAATCATCTCTCTGTTATGCATTGTATTGCTTTTGTTTTACATATGATTTGGATACAGTAGAGTGTGTTCCTCTTAGTATAGACCTATGCTTGTGTCTGGATGAGTGAGACTTTTTGGTGATCTCAAACTAAATACTTTGATAGTGGAATCTACATCTGTTTCCTATTTGAACCGTTTACCCTTTGTCTTATCTTTTCTTAGGTGCTTTAATTGTAATTCTAGAACTTTTTACTATCTCATTTTCTTCCTTTTTACTGGCGCTGATATGACCTTAATGTGTTGCAAGCGCCGTGAAATCTTTAAAAACAAACAAACAAATAAAAATAGAATACATAAATAAATAAAATAAAAATAAATAAATTAAATAAGATTCCCTAGATTCATCCCAAAGGGGAAATTTGTCTCTAGGGTCTATTCCAAGGGATAATAACCCAGGCGTCAGCCGCAGTGCAGCCCGCAAATTGTGCTTGCCACAGCGCAGCGGCGGATGATCGAACTCGGTACCTTTCGGGTACGAAGCAAGGACCGTACCGCTGAGCCACGCTGCCCTATAACACATAATTTAAGTTCCTACCTCCCATCAAGCCAATTGTCTCAGTTCACGACTGAATAACATTAAAATTACACCTACATTAACATTTTTCTTCTTCCTTTGTTTTTTATTCTTTTTTTAAAATAAACTCATCCAGTATGGAATGAAGAAGAAGAGAAAAAACAACTTGTCATTTGACTTAAATTGTGTGGCTATGTGGTCTTGTGGTATGACACTCGCTTTCGGATCGGAAGGTCCTGAGTTCGAGCCTCGCTCGACGCATAGTTGAGTCCTTGAAAAAGGCTCTTTACTCATATTCTCTCACCGTACTCAAGTGTAAAATGAGTACCTTGCTGTTAACAGCAAAAATGTAAAGGAAAAAATGTAATTATCGCCTGACAGGCGTCATATTTCGTTCTACATGTTACGTATTGCTGTTGGTCAGGGACCCTTTGTAAAGCGCTTTGGGCACATTTAGTGTATATCGCGCTATAAAACAGCTCAATTTTTAATTTTTAATTGAAAATGCTAGACTTGACCTTGCGGTTCAATTGGTTCCAGGCAGTTCCCTTAACACCACCTCCCCCTCACCCCCACCTCTCTCTCTCTCTCTCTCTCTCTCTCTCTCTCTCTCTCCTCTCTCTCCCTCTCTCCCTCTCTCTCTCTCTGTATATAAATATATATATATATATATATATATATATATATATATATATATTATATATATATATTCGCGAGAAATTAATATTCATGGATCATATAGAGTGCTGTTACTGCCAACAAATTTGTTTCGGCCGGTGCAATGGCTTCTTCGGGGCGGCGAATGTTTTTTTCATTTATCATTTTCACGGCCCGAAGAAGCCATTGCACCGGCCGAAACAAATTAGTTGGCGGTAATCTCGGATTATCGGGACCCCAAAAGTAATACAATACCATTAATGATCCTGCCTATATCTCTTCTTTTTTTTTACTAAATGTATTTACTAAGTAATTTTTATAATGTACATAGCTGACATCTTCGACATCCTCAGATATATCACGTCATTATATCTAACATAATTTTGTAAATCATGATTCCATGTCAATCATACCTAAATTTTAACTCACTCAATCCTAGCGATTTTTGCTACTTTTCAAAATTGGAACAAATGTATTAAAAATGAGCATGTACATAGATGGTTTTATTCAACTACCATTAACATGAAAAAATAAAAACATTAGCTTTGATACGACGCCGATAATTTGTCTGAGAAAAATGTAATAAATAGGCATGGGGTAAAAGTAACCCGGGTCAACTTCGGATAAAGTCCGTGTGAGGGTTGAGTGAGTTAAAGGCGTGTATCTATTTATCTTTGATACCTGTATATATATTCGGTTCCAGGCACGGCCACCAGAGTAAGACGATCCTTCGAAAATTTCTCAACTACCGCGTTCATCATCGACAACCCGTGCCCTTGTTTTCGATAGTCTTTTCTTATTACGAAGTAACCAAGGACGTATTGTCCTGGGTGGGTTGGAATGATAGTTAGTGTTCCTAGGAAATGAAAACAAAATATAGGAATATGATAAAACAGGCATAGCCATAACAACAAGAGATCACAGAGGAACCATCAATTGGAACAATCAATTTCCAAGAAACTAGTTAGTGGTTTAATCTTTTGCTTGCCCATGTTAACAAAAACTACGTCACAATGGAGCGAAACTGATGTATGGAAAGCCATTAGTCCCATCAAAAATAGGATGTCTTCGAGATTTTGAAATCTCTGTATGTCTTTTAAATGAAAGAAATAAGCTTGCCTCTATTTGGATTCTTAACCAGGAGATTAAACTGCTTACATTACATATGCTTAATCACTTAACTAAAAAGTGTAAATTAAAACATTTACCGTACACACTATTTAACAAAATGTATCGTCTATTGCAAAGTAATTTTGTTAACTGAAAGAGACCCAATACCATGTGACCAATCGTCTCAAAATGGTATTATGCCGGAGTGGATCTGATCCTCAAAATTGGAGTTCAAGCGCAACATATAAAATTATTATAAATAAATGCTTCATTTGGGGAGAATGTCATTTGTATCTGGAACTTAAAGAATATCAATTTGCTAAGTCTGGTTATTTCGACTTTAAGTTCAGTTTTCTTCATCTCTTTCATTCTCAGCCAAAACACACGGATTCACACACCAGACACATATATAATTTATAAAATTTATAATTAATATTATGTCAAATATAACAAATAATATCATACTTACCAATGATCTCTTTAGTTTTCTTATTTACCATGCCGTAAATGCTTTCCGGGAAAATTTCATGAAGTGTCTTGATCTTGGATAGTGGCATGTCCCAGGGCTCTTTGTCAATCAAGTTATAAAATACCTCCTCAATATCTGTTGGAGTCATGAGTCGAATGCAAAATGTGTCATCTATATACAGCTCTTTGTCAAAGTCTGCATTAATGACATCCATGGTTGACTTGAAGATGTAACAAGCTGAAATCGAAATAGTTTGACACCGT
>NC_088371.1:31929515-31932015 GCF_034508935.2 Berghia stephanieae
CTCCTGCAGACGACTTGTTTTCTACATGCTGTGGCACTATGGCCTTGCTCCATGCAATTCCTGCATCTATTGTCATGCATTTCCTTGTAGTACAGGAACCCTTTAAAGATGCCAACGTCTATTATTCTTGGTGTTGGGGCAGTAGGGATACAAATCCAAACCATCCTTCTTCCAGTCACCCAAGTCATCATCTTGCCCTGCGGGTCCCTTACCCGCTCCATGACCATTCTACTCGTCGTTTTAAGTCCAAGCATCTTGACCTTTTTTTCGATCTCTTTATTGGAGAATGATATTGGGATGCCACTGATAAACAATTTATTGACCGCTATCTCCTTCCCTTCTTCAGAATAAATGGGTTTCTCCCATTCAGATCAAGTTTTCTCCCTCTAAGAACGATCCCTCTGGCCAGCATCCTTACCCTGACCTCGTTATTGGAGGGATAAATCCTCCATAACCGCCCTATCCTTTGGGCCCCTGTGAGGGATCCATCCCCTCCCGACTTTTCCGCCGCAAAACATATCTCGAATGTAGTGAAGCGGCTGTCCTCCTCCACCTTTAAAAATACAGACAAGACTGCAGACATATTCATTAATTATATATAAATTAAATTACTCAATATCCACTAATGTGAGACTTTTTGCAAAAAGATTGTGTATATAGGTGTGTACGTGTGTCTGTGTGTGTGTGTGTGTGTGTGCGTGCGTGTGTATGTGTGTGTGCTAAAAAAACAGAGAAAGACAGAGATGGGGGGGGGGGGGGATAGAGAGAGAGAGATAGAGAGATAAAGAGAAAGAAAAAGGGAGATAGAAAGTGTGTATGTGTGTGTGTGTGTGTGTGTTCGTGTGTAATTGTTTCGGCCTGTATACGTGAATATAACTTTATCATTACCTTCTTTATTTTAATACAACTCACTAACAAAAAAACAAAACAAAAAAAAATTTAATTTTTTTTTTTAAATAAAAAAAAGGAGGAGAGAGATAGAGAGGTGGGGGAAGGGGGAGAAGGGGGAGGGTTTCCGAACCCTCCCAGCGTTAAGAGAAACGACTCAAATATAAAGAGATGCAGCGCTTGGAGCCCCCGGAAGGTCTCCCAAAGAATGTAAGAGAAGATAAGGGAAAATGGAGAGCAATTTATCCCCTAATACTATTCTACTTTATATTCTACTTTAACCCACTACTCATTACATATCCTGACCAAAACAAATCAAAAATAGTAGTAGTAGTAGTAGTAGTAGTAGTAATAATAATATATAATATGTGAGGGAAGAGAGTCAAATAGCTAAGAAGAAAACGATAGTGAAACTATCCCCTATCGAAGATAGGGAAGGTTGTAACTGAGAAAAGGAAAGCCACTCAACTATGTAACCTTACCGCAATTAAATCTAACTTTTACTTAACACCAATTATAAGAATAACGTTAACCGAAACTTAATAAGAAAGGGTACACTAAAAATTATGAAAGTCACATAAAGAAAACAAAAATAACAAAATTAGATGCCTACCTTTCTTCCTTATGTCCGCCACTCAGCGGGACGCTACCGGAACTATCTTATCTTATCTTACTGAAGGTTCAATATACGAATTATCCCTTAAATGCCTTATACAATTGTATATGATTACAGAATCTCATATAGATAGTATGCAGGTGACGTCACTCAGGCCTTTGTTATTGTTTTTGCCATCCGCGTTTGTGAGTTGTTCTCACTAAACTGTATTAACCAGACTATAACAGTTCATGGTTACACAGAGTTTGTGTGTTGGTCCGTTATACTTGGCAATGTTGTGAACTCCTTGGCCAAGCGCATTCTATCTATAGCTTGCATTGTATCATTCACTGACAGTTTTACATAACTTTATATGTAAGGAAAATGTATCAAGACGGCAATTAAAATCGAAAAATACTATCATAGAATATTGGTAATAAAAAATTGGCCATGTTCTAATGAATTATAAATGTACAAAGTTCGTAGTACAATGAAATATGAATGACAAAAATAATCATGAAAGCAACAAAGATAATGATCATACACAAGCCTGGCAAGCCTCTGATAAATTATGATTTAACATGGTTTCAGATGTCATGCATTTTACTTGTCAACCTTTACAAACCAGTCTACAAAATCATGAAAGTAATGGAAACAATTATATCCACATAATAATTAAAATAGATGAATACATAACTAAATTAACCAAAAAAAAAACAACAAATGAATGAATAGATAAATAAATAAATAAATAAAAATTAACAAAATCAAATTGAATTCAAAAATTAATCAATTAAGTAATTTATATTTTTTTTTTTGTATAATAGAATAAAACATATTAGGCATAGTTAAATCTCAGAGACTTTAACTAAGATTTTAAAATGATTCAAAGAACATGCATTTTTTTGTGTTAAAACAGAGATCATTCCATGTTTTCACTATCTACGTATAATAATTGAGTTGTCTTATTTTGATGTGAAATCTTCGAATATATATTTTATATTTGTCGCCTCTGGT
>NC_088371.1:31937015-31964515 GCF_034508935.2 Berghia stephanieae
TAGTGTAGTGTTAGTAGTAGTAGTGAGTAGTAGTTGTAGTAGTAGTTAGTAGTAGTAGTAGTAGTAGTAGTAGTTAGTTTAGATAGTATAGTAGTAGTAGTAGTAGTAGTAGTAGTAGTAGTAGTAGTTAGTAGTAGAGTAGTAGTGTAGTAGTAAGTAGTAGTAGTGTAGTTAGTAGTAGTATAGTGAGTTAGTAGTAGTAGTTGTAAGTAGTAGAGTAGTAGTAGTAGTAAGTATGTAGTAAGTAGGTAGTTAGTAGTAGTAGCAGCTAGTCAGCAGTAGTAGTAGTCAGTGGTGCCAAAACTCCGGGCTCCGGGCAGCGTCCGTTAAATTGTTCCAAGGATACCCCCCCCCCCCCCCCCCAATCCGTCCAATCACCACTACTGCTACAACCATCATCACTACCATTACGACTGCAACCACCACCACCACATCATCATCACTACCACTAATACACTGCAACCACCACCACATCATCATCACTACCACAAATACACTGCAACCACCACCACATCATCATCAGTATCACTAATATACTACAACCACCACCACCACATCATTATCACTACCACTACTACTACACCACCACCACATCATCATCACTACCACTACAACCACCACCACCACCATAACGACTGCAACCACCACCACCACATCATCATCACTACCACTAATACACTGCAACCACCACCACATCATCATCACTACCACAAATACACTGCAACCACCACATCATCATCATCACTACCACTACCACCACCACCACCACCACCACATCATCACTACCACTACAACCACCACCACATCATTATCATCATCACTACCACTACTACAACCACCACCACATCATCATCACTACCACTACTTCAACAAGCACCACCACCACCTCATCATTAGCACTACCGCTACTACTACTACAACCACCACCACCACCACATCATCATCACGACCAATAATAATAATAGTAGTAGTAGTAGTAGTAGTAGTAGTAGTAGTAGTAGTAGTATAGTAGAGTAGCATAGTAGTAGTAGTAGTAGTAGTAGTAGTAGTAGTAGTAGTAGTAGTAGTAGTAGTAGTAATAGCAGCAGCAGAAGTAGTAGTAGTAGTAGTAGTAGTAGTAGTAGTAGTAGTAGTAGTAGTAGCAATAGTAGTAGTAGTAGTAGTAGTAGTAGTAGTAGTAGTAGTAGTAGTAGTAGTAGTAGTAGTAGAAAAGAGATAATGAAGGGAGTCGTGATAATTTTATAGTGAACAAAAAAATTGATAACAGGAAAAAAATGTTGGAGAGGAAAGGGGGTAGATAAGATATTTGGGAGATAATAAAAGATTGGGGAAGCGACAAATGATGATAATGATGACAATAATGATAACGATATGTGATGATGATGATGATGATGATGATTATGATGATGATGATGATGATGATGATGATGATGATGATGCAGATTGCATTATCTTACCTTAAATGCGGTGATAAATAAATAAATAAATAAATAAATAATCCGATAAGGAATGATAAGCACACTTCCACTGAACACCCCCCTTATTAAATATATATCAGCAAATTGAATGAAGCGAGAGAGAGAAAAAGCGGTTGTGACCAACCTAGGTTGAAACAAAGAATGACGAATTAAATTCCGGAATGTCAACAATGATAAGCACACTTCCACTGAACACCCCCCTTATTAAATATATATCAGCAAATTGAATGAAGCGAGAGAGAAAAAAGCGGTTGTGACCAACCTAGGTTGAAACAAAGAATGACGAATTAAATTCCGGAATGTCAACAATGATAAGCACACTTTCACTTAATTAAATATATAACATATCAGTATTAAAATCCGGAATGTCAACAATGATAAGTACAATTTCATTTAATTAAATATATAAAATTTAAAAATCCAGCAAATTGAACGAAGCGAGAGAAAACAAAGCGGTTGTGTCCAATGCCGTGCCAGTTGAAACAAGACAGACGAAAATTTGATTGTTGACTACACACTACACACGGTACCTGTGTAACGAATACAATAGCCTTAACACACACACACACACACACACACACACATACACAGACTTATCGTCGTCTTGCATCCTATCGTTCGGCTCGACGATTAAAAGGGGTTCGTATCGTCGCTAAAATAATTATAAAATACATATATTTAAAATATCTTTATAGTAATGTGAATTACATATTTTAATGCTCTAATATATCAAGAATGATCATTATTATGATTTATTACGGTGTGAATTGAATTAGACCTTTAAAACTGAAGTTTAATCTGACACCCTACTCGCTGTTATCATTCGAGTCTCAGTTGTAATTAGGCAACTTTGGCCAGAAGTGAAAGACATACATTGTGTGTTCACAGGCGTTTATTGCTTTCAGTTTAGTTCGCCAGGTAAATCTAGCCAGTCTAGTGATGATGAGTCATAGCTTTACACTGAGAGAGGGAGACAATTTTTTCGCAGTTTTGATCGATTTTTTCTGAATTTCAAACTAATGTAGTATTGCCGTTATTAAGTGTATCGAAAATATTTTTATACTACCAAACAGTTTATTAACAGAGTTTCCATTGATTATTTAATCATTATTATGATGTTGTTAAAAAGCAAGAGGAATAACCCATGAAATTGATACATAAATTTAAGTGAATTAAAATTTTTAAGAGAATATTTTAACATGTTCAACACTTAAGATTTAAAAAAAAGTAATGGAAATGATGTTGAATATCTGTAGAATGTAGACATAAATTTTATACCAGTAGATTGGGGCGTTTTTGAGATATCAATTCACCTGTACGTAAAAGTCAGGATTTTGAGTAAGGTAAAACTGAAATCCAATCACAGCATTGTCTTAATAGACATTTTTTTAATAAACCAGAAACATAGTCAAATGTGATTCACTTTTATTTATCCCAGAATCAACGAATTATAAGAATTCCATTAAAAATTGTAATATAAGGACATTCATTTAAAGACAATCAAAACCACTAAGAAAATCTTAAAGAGTTCTTATAATTTTCATTTTTGAGATATCCATGCCCATTACTTTTTTTTATCTACTTGACTTGCACCTCTTTTAATTTGTGTGCCATATAGACTGCATATAGCACATCACTGGTGATAGATTAGGATCATATTCACTTCATTAAGTATTGTTTCTTGTTCAGAGTTTTCTCATTGAACCAATGCATCGCATTTCTCTAAATTATGTACCAGTGAGATACATTTCTCACAAATTGAAATGTTTAAATATGTCAGAATTTCTCATTTATATTTATAGACAATTGTTGATAACGTCTAGAGTCTTTTAATCCTCTCAGCACGGCTCTGTACTCTTTCACAACAAATTCGACATATTTCATTTGTACTGGTGTGATGACCGTCTTCAGTGTGTCTCTCCATAACCTGAACAGAACTTAAATAAGTAAATTTAAGAAATATCTAAAATTTCCGCTTAAATTCAATGAAAGCAAACTAAATAAATGTCTCTTATAATCACTATCTAGTTTTATTATTGGGTTTCTAAAATATCATGAAATATTCTCCTCTTTGTTGGTAACAAAAATAATTATTGAGATTCCTTTCCACACCCTCTATTCTTAAACCCCTGAATCTACATAATAAAGTATATATCATATGAAAGATAATTTTATCTACTTTTCTCTGATCCCTCACACTTGATGGTATAAAGTGTTGGTTTGGTATTTTGAATTTTTAAATATTTCCTAAACTTATAATTTTAATATTTATTTCATAAAAAACTCTGATTTTTCAAAAGAGCAAAACACAAACTTATCATTTAATGATGTAAACAAAAATAATTGCGTCTTGTAGAGGAAAAGTCTTTGTATCCATATATGTTTGAAAATTATAAAAAAGATGCTGCGTCTACAACAGGCTGAGAAAATTGAGCATTTTGATGAAATTTCTACTACTCTCTGCCTGAGAGAAATTCAAAGCGATGAGATTTACCTGCAGACATAATTTATTGCCAGTGCACCCCGTCTTGACAGCTGTTATCACTGTGGTTGACGGTGGATTGTTTACATTACTTGACGGTAGCCAGGGAGGGAAGAAGTAACTAAACTGAAAGTTTGGGCCCTATTTAAACGGCTGTGTGTTCAGTCTCTGTGTGTGTGTGTGTGTGTGTGTGTGTGTGTGTGTGTGCGTCTGCGTGGGTTAGGGATAAGCAAAATTTAAAACCTACTCGCTAGCCATCAAGGATTACGTATTCATTTCCTGAGCAGTCAATTGGGTATTTTTTTTAATGACAAATAATCTAATTGCGATAAATTTGAAAACCTCATTGTTGGAATCAGCTTGAAAAGTGGAGAAAAATTGTCTTTGTCTCATATAAATTGGTCTAGAAATAACCTTTTTTGTAATAGATTTGATTTTGAAAACAGCTTTCTCAAATATTATAATTTAATGATAATTTCCTTATTTTCCAGTTGTCATGGTCTCAAGTGAGTAAAGAGCTACTCGACTATGCATAAAGATATATGTAGAATGAGGCCCCAGAATTTACTAGTTACTATAAATGAAAAACAATTAACGATTTGTTTACAATGAAATAAAAATAATGATGAAATTTAATTAAAAGAGATAAACAGTGATCGTGGCAGTTACAAATAGAGATATGAATATTTTACGTAACTTATGATAATATGTCAGGTTCGTAAGTTTACGTCTCCAGGCAGTTGATGGGCTTGGATGATCTATTCCCCTGATAACAGGATCGGACTCGTAAAATTCCACTTCCAGGCAATTGGTAAGAGGTTATTGTGTAGTCCTTTGACAGCGGGCTCGGGTTTGATCCTTGAAGATTATACAATCAAAGTTAAAAGCTCCGGCGTCTTAATGGTGTAGATATAATATCTACAAAGTCCCAAAAGATAAAAATCTTCCAGTATATATATAGGAATAGAACGACTGGCCGTCCGGCATAGATTGTGGAGAGAAAGTGAGTGTCAAATGTTAGACCTATCAGCTTTTATAATAAGTGGCTACGTGACAGCATGTAGAACGAAAAGTATTCACTAATTAGAAATTAATTCGAGGGAAGGCTATAAAAGGAAAGACGATCTAATATTAGAAGGTAAAGTTTATCTAAGCCTACCGAAATATAACTGGAGTGAGATGAATTCAGTTCTTAATAAAATAAAATTTAATAAGATAATTGTGAACAACCTTTACTGTGACACCCCCACCCACGTTTAAAATATACTCTTTAACCATTATGGGAAAGATAGATTTTACAAACGGAAGTAAATTTACTATCATGATACTCTAGCATTAATCCATTGTTATGATTTGTGCTACAATTAAATTATTTATTAACTAGACATGGAAATGTTTATATTAACGTAGGTATATGAATGGGTGACAATAACAATGAAAGATTGTGATTACAAATCATTGTGATGAACAACATGATGGCAATGTGATTACAAATCATTGTGATAAACAATAGTGATGGCAATGAAGCATGATTTAAGTCGATGATATGAAGGTAATTTACTGAATGAAATGAATGAAAATGTAAATGGAATATTGACATTTCAATTATTAATCATAAATGAGTGAAAATTCATAACAATAATAGTAAAGAGAAGATTTCCCAAATCATGAATGGGTATGGTATATATATCCAAACAATACTCAATGTTACATTAAGTTGGGTCATCATGTTTACAAATAAAATTATCGAAATTGTGCGTTCTGATTTGGCATAATTTGCGAGGTAACTAACAGTATGCATGAGAGGTTAAGTTATACCCTTCTCACGTCATTACACTAATCGAGAAAGTAGGTCGGCGTGAATATTTTCACAGCCTGGTATGTGAGAGATACTGAAAGTGTAATTTTGCAAAAATAGACTCCACCTTAGTACTCTACTATTATTCATTTTGTTATTTCTTATGTACGTGAGTGGTTTATGGTCCGTTTCGACCACAAACTCTTTTAGCAGTAGATATCTGCTGAATGTCTTTAAAGCAAAGACGATGGCCAGTCCTTCACGCTCTATTACAGAGTATCGTGATTCTCTGTCCAATAATTTTCTGCTTGCATATAAGCAAGGCATTAGAGTTCCCTCATGCTCCTGTAATAGTACACCTGCGATGCCCTTATCAGACGCGTCAGTTCTTACAACAAATTCTTTTGACATGTCGGGTAATTTAAGAATTGGTTCTGAACAGAGTAATGCTTTTAATTGGTTAAAGCTATTCTGAAACGCTTCTGTCCAAACAATTTTGTTCGGTGACCCATTCTTTGTCAGATTTGTTAGCGGTGTCGCGATGTGCGCGAAGTTGTAAATGTATTTCCTGTAAAAATTTAGGAGCCCAAGTACTTTGCGTACTTCTTTTTTTGTCTTAGGTGGTTGCAATTGTGCGATTTTTGTTTGTTTTTCTGTCTCGGGTGTCTGTGTCCCATGACCAACGGTATGACCGAGAAAATCAAATTTGTAAAATGCAGTGCTTGTTTTTGACGGTTTTGTTGTTAAAGAATTACGTTTTAATGCTTCAAGCACTAATTCTAAGGTTGTCATGTGATCAGTCCATGAGTTTGAGAAAATACATGCGTCGTCGAAGTATGAGAGTGTAGACGGGATGTCTTTTAATAACATACGCATCATTCTTTGGAATGTCGATGCGGCTGTCGATAATCCAAATGGCATATAGTTAAATTCTAACAATCCTAATGGTGATTGAAATGCTGTGTATTTCTTACATGATTCTTTCAGTGGAATCTGCCAGTAACCACTAGAAAGATCACATTTTGTCATGTATTTTGCTTGAGATAAGGCAGCAAATAAATTCTCTTGATTTGGTATTGGTTCTGCATCAAACACTGTTGCTTCATTTAATTTGCGAAAGTCGATACATAGCCTTATCGATCCGTCTTTCTTTTTCACTACTACTATTGGTGATGAGTATGGGCTTGAAGAATATCTAACTATTCCTGTATCTAGCATATCCTTAACTTCCTTTTCAACTTGTTCTCGTGCGTGAAATGGAATAGGATAGTTTTTCACGTTGATAGGGGTAGATGTGGTTAACTTTATGTCGTGTTCCACTAATGTTGTATGTCCAGGTGCGTCTGTAAAGACTGACTGGTACTTTTCTAATAATGACCTGATTTCTCGTTTCTGACATTCGTTTAGTTGACGATTGATTGTGACGTCATTAATTGTACTATTTTTAGAGTTACCGTGTTGTGGGGGTGTGTTGTAGTTCGACATCATCGCTGTGAGTTTCGATGATTAATCCTACATTTGCAGCTTCAACATGGTTAAATATTGGTTGTGATAATCTGTCTCTATCGAAATATTTTTTTAGCATGTTTGCATGGAATGTCTTTGTTGTGTTGTTAATTTGAATCTCGTAATTAACACCAGATCGTACTGCTAATACCTTGAATGGTCCTTTCCATGTAGCTAAAAGTTTACTCGAGTCATCGGGTAAGAGTATTAGTACTTTGTCACCAATCTCAAATTTTCTTGATTTGCTTTTGCGATCAGAGTATTCCTTGTATTTCTCTGCTTTTTTAGTGACGGATTCCTGTGCTAGCTTACATGTATCCTCTATTCTGTCTTTCAGGTTTCTTACATATTCGTAAGCAAACATAATTTCGTTATTGTCCTCCTCATTCCCTTTACAAATGTCGGCTACTATATTAATCGGGCCGCGAGGTGATCGTCCATACATCAACTCAAATGGGGAGTAGCCTGTAGATTCTTGGGGTATTTCTCTATATGCAAATAGGATTGCTGGTAAGTATCTGTCCCAATCATCTGGTTTTTCTGCTGACACTTTTCTTAACATATTCTTTAGAGTGCCATTAAATCTTTCACAAAGACCATTTGCTTGGGGGTGGTAGGGAGTTGTGAATGAGTGTTGGATTCCCATGAGTCTCATGGTTTCATGCATCATATGTGATGTAAATTGGGGTCCATTGTCCGACAGTATCTCATTTGGTATGCCTATTCTAGTAAAAATTGTCATCAATGCTTCAGCTATGTGATCCGATGTAGTTGATTTCAATGCTATCGCTTCTGGCCACCTGGTTGCGTAATCGACTAGTGTTAGTATGTGTGTATGGTTTCTATCTGATTTTGTTAAAGGGCCTATAATGTCAATTGCAACTTTTTGAAAAACTTTTTCAATACCTGGGGTTGTCTCTAATGGCAATCTCGGTATTCTGCCTTTTGCGACTCTTCTTTGGCATGTGTCACAAGATTTCACATATTCTCGGACGTCTTTAGTAATTCCAGGCCATGTGAAATTCTCGGATATTCTCTTCAATGTGGAAGAGCTCCCAAGATGTCCAGAAGTTATTGAATCGTGCGCTATTCCAAGGATTTTGTTTCTGTAAATACTTGGCGTGACCAGTTGTTTAGCTATTTTATTTCTTTTCCTATGTAACCTGAACAGAATATCTTTTTCAATGATGTATTCAACTTTTGATTTCGTCCCTTTGTTTGCGATATTGAAATATGAAGTTAAAGTCGGGTCCTTTTTCTGTTCTTCAATGAACGTGTTCCTGTCAAATTGTTGTGGTTCAAGAGAAATAGTCATTGGTTTCTCTGTTGTGTTAGTCATCTTTCTTGTTTCTGCTAGACAAGCTGTTTCTTGGGTTAATGACCATTCTTTTACATCTGTTGGGTTGTCTTTAAGACCTTTTATATTGCCGACAATAACATCAGCGACGGGGTTGGGAAGTATACAGCATTCCACTATTCCTGTATAGTATGGGGTTTCTATGTACACGTTAGCTGTTTCAAAGGTTTCGACTGTGCCACTGAATGTGATGCATTGTACCGTTTTTCCAGTTTTGTCTTCGTCATTGATCAAAGATGCTTTTATTCCTACTGTACTGCATCCTGTGTCTCTCAATATTTTGCAATCAGTTCCATTAGCTTTGCCTTCACAAAAAATAGCGATCCTGACTTGTGAGTTTGTGTTAAAAGTGACATACCTTTCACGCAATACACATTTATATTTTCTCCTGACATTACTCGTGTCTGATTGTTTACACTTGTTTGGAGTGATGCATTTGCAGTTTCTTTTGGATATCCCACGATTTTGTAACATTTGTCTGCTGTGTGGCCTTTCATTCCACAATATTGACATTTAATTATAGGTTTGTTGGTTTTCTTATACTCAGTATTATTGTCAGTGCTATTTCTTGTTTTGTTTTGATAGGATCGGCTATGGTCTCTATTGAACTGTTTGTTCCATGGTTTGTTACTATGGTCATCCTGTTTCACTTGCGTGTTCCGAGTGATTGATCGGCTCGTTCTATTTGAGTACTGAACTTTAGGTGTACATGGACTCTGAGCAGCGGCAGCGTAGTATGGTTCCTTCAATATTCTGCTAAGGGGTGTCAATGGATGTGCGCTGTTAAAATTTTCTGCGTAGATTTTTAATTTGTCCAAGTTTTCTGGCTTTCTCTCTTTAAAGAATGCGACTAAATCTGGGTTGCAAGCTTGATAGATTCGATTCTTCAGCGTGAGATAGTAAAGGCCTGCAAAGTCGTCTTGTTTTACGTTTGCCAACTCAAGCCACCGATTTAGAAATTGAGTAATTCGGTTCACGAATGTATTAAAGTCTTCTCCACTTTCCGGTTTTGCAGTGTGAAACCTTTCCTGGTAACCATCTTCCGTTAATCTAAATCTTTTTAGTAGAGCGTCTTTAATTTTACCATAGTCATCTGCATCTTCAGTTGTTAAGGTATAGAAAACTTTTAGCGGTTCTCCAGATAAGCAGTTAATCAAGGCTGTGGCCCATTTGCTTTCTGGCCAACGATAACCTTTAGCCTGAACTTCGAATCGGTGTAAGAAGGATTCTAGACAGTCTGAGCGTTCATCGTATGTTGGCATGCGTGGAAGTTTCACGAAAAATTCATCACTATTATAATGTTTTCTTTCATGACCGGTTTTTGTTTTTTCAATTTCCAGCATCATTTGGGTCCTTTTGGTTTCTTCTTCTGCTAAAGCTATTTGTCTTTTTAGTTCCCTTTCTTGGACTCTTTCTTCTCGTTCTTCTCTACGTATTCTTTCTTCATGTTCTTTTTCTTCTCTACGAAATCTTTCTTCATGTTCTTTTTCTTCTCTACGAATTCTTTCTTCATTTTCTTCTCTACGTATTCTTTCTTCTTTTTCTTCTTTTATTTTCTCTTCGCACCATGAAAATATTCTTTCCTGGGGTATTTCTAAGTCCTTTGCGAGACTTAAGTATCTTTTATATGCTTCCATTTTTGCAATAAATTAGTTACGATGATTTATATATATTATATTGACAGGATACTGTTACTGACTGTTTTATTTATTTACACTTACTGGAATGAACTGTTCTATTTTTAGAAATCTCTCTCTCTTATTTCAACTTATTATGTATGTTGAATTTGATGCCTTTTATCGTTATATCTTATAAAGCAATGTGTCAATACAATGCGGAGTTATTATGACTTGTGTCAATAACAATGTGTCAATCGCGTGTACTCTAAACTATGTTACTACGAAAAATGTATCACCAATGTGTGTGACTCGTCGTTAGTTTGTGTACAATTATTCGCAATGACGCTAATATACTAGAGTGTGATAACAATAATAGGATGCCAAAATAATCCCAAGTTATCTATCACTAAATATAACACGACGGCTAGTAGACTCCTTTTATTATTATTTAGTTTTTAAAGACTCACTTTTCAGAACATAATATATAAGTGGTTTTCGGTAACAGTAATATGCCAAAAATGCATTTAAAACAAATCACTATGCAAAACAAATCACGATGTCTATAGTTACTATGTGATGCCCAACTCATGTAAAAGAGAATAATGAAGGATATATTTACCAACTCAGTTCGTGGCTGGGACCTCTCTCTTGTTCAATGGTTGTTCAACAATTGTAATTAGGCATTGAAGAGTGTTTAACAGTGATGTCTGAAATACAAAACAATAAAATATCGTAAGATTTACAATAGTTACAAAATGTGTTCACAACACTGAGTGATTGGATGATAGGTGAATGAATCGTTATGGAATGTAAACATATTGAAAACAATTCATGAATGAGGCAAACAACAAAATGAAATGAGTGATATAATAACAAAGTGGACAAGGAATGAATAACTGAGTGAATAGATGAATGAATGAATGAATAATGTATGAATGAAAGAATGAAGGGAGGAATAAATGTATGAATGATTGGATAAATGAGTGAATAAACGAATGAATGGATGAATGAATGAATGAATGAATGAATAAATGAATGAACAATGAATGAATGAATAATTTATAAATGAATAAATGAATGAAGGAATGAATCAATAAAATGCTATTCAATTTGAATGAAAGAATGAATGGATAAATTGCTATTCCATTTAAATGAAGAAATGAAAAAGAAAAAAAAAATTAATCCTGTAAATAGGGAGTTCAATTAAAATATGATCAAGTGGGGCAATTAAGAGTTTTACAATTTAAACTTTAAAGTTAGATGAAATAGATATAAGTAACTAAATAAATTCAATTCTTTATATGTGTCCCCTCCAAAATGTCATGGTCTCAAGTGAGTAAAGAGCTACTCGACTATGCATAAAGATATATGTAGAATGAGGCCCCAGAATTTACTAGTTACTATAAATGAAAAACAATTAACGATTTGTTTACAATGAAATAAAAATAATGATGAAATTTAATTAAAAGAGATAAACAGTGATCGTGGCAGTTACAAATAGAGATATGAATATTTTACGTAACTTATGATAATATGTCAGGTTCGTAAGTTTACGTCTCCAGGCAGTTGATGGGCTTGGATGATTATTCCTCTGATAACAGGATCGGACTCGTAAAATTCCACTTCCAGGCAATTGGTAAGAGGTTTTTGTGTAGTCCTTTGACAGCGGGCTCGGGTTTGATCCTTGAAGATTATACAATCAAAGTTAAAAGCTCCGGCGTCTTAATGGTGTAGATATAATATCTACAAAGTCCCAAAAGATAAAAATCTTCCAGTATATATATAGGAATAGAACGACTGGCCGTCCGGCATAGATTGTGGAGAGAAAGTGAGTGTCAAATGTTAGACCTATCAGCTTTTATAATAAGTGGCTACGTGACAGAATGTAGAACGAAAAGTATTCACTAATTAGAAATTAATTCGAGGGAAGGCTATAAAAGGAAAGACGATCTAATATTAGAAGGTAAAGTTTATCTAAGCCTACCGAAATATAACTGGAGTGAGATGAATTCAGTTCTTAATAAAATAAAATTTAATAAGATAATTGTGAACAACCTTTACTGTGACACCAGTCGATGTTCTTGATTTATATATTGTTTTTCATTTCTCAATGATACGAAGGCGCTGATGTAACTCGATTGATTCAAGAGTTTAAAACACAGATTTCGTGTTTTGATTGTGAATTCTTACTAAGAATTTACGACCGTTGAGATAGTGACGTAACTATACATACAAGACCTCGTTCTCCACGCCATAGTAGGGCTTCCATTCATCGCTTTCGGTCAACCGTGGTCTTTGAAGTTACACAACATATCCCGCCTGTGATGCCTGTACATAAATCAAGGGCTGAGCTGACTCATGTTGACAAGAGAGCTATCAAAAGAGCAATCGTTGATAGGTCAAAAACTCAGGATTTCATATAAGGACATAAGTTCTTGAAAGCGATACCCACCCACGTGTCAGTGGACAGAACTGATATGATGAAATTAGGAATCCATAAAATGTTATATCATGGTAGGCTCCACCCTCTATTTCTATTCTGGCGTAGATGTAGACGGCGATAGCATTTCCGATATCACAATGACTAGTGGGCAAAGGGTTAAAGCTTCCAAACAATCCCAATCGTCGTCTATCTCTAATGGGCCCCGTTAGAGCCCCGACGCGCAATCTGTCTAATATTTGAAAAAAATCCCTAAAACTGAATTCTCTGGACTATCTTTTGCCTTTTCTGCGCCAGCTGTGTGGAACTCATTAACTACTTATACCAAAAAAAAAAAAATAAATAAAATAAAAAAAACAAACAAAATAATCAAAAAAATCAAAAAACGAAACTGCCAGACCTTTGATACCTTTAAAAAATAAATTAATTAAACATTTAATAAATCCCTTTATTCATTCCCAAGGGGAAATTTGTCTTAAGGGTCTATTCCAAGGGAAACTGGAATAACACAGGCGTCAGCCGGAGGGTAGCGCCGCAAAGTGAGTTAGGGTGAGGTGACTTGCTCAAGGCCACACAACGCAGCGGCCGGTGATTGAACTCTGTATCTTTCGGTACGAAGCAAAGACCGTACCACTGAGCCACGCTGCCCCTCAAAAGTTATTTTGAACTACATGTCAAATGAATCGTTGATATATATTATATATATATATATATATATATATATATATATATATATATATATATATATATATATATATATATATTTACCAATATATCTAACTATTTAACTATCTCTCTCTCTCTCTCTCTCTCTCTCTCTCTCTCTTTCTCTCTGTCTCTCTCTCAAAATAAAATGGAACAATACATTCATCAGCCTCCCTGTTAGCTAAGGATCTCTGCCAGGACCAGCAACTTTGGGAGAGTGTATGTATGTAACCGGCCCTTTGGAGTACGAATAATGAATAGGTTACATATTGAATCATAAGGTTGCAAAACTATTTTAGTAGCAGGATGTATAAGCGGGGCGCAAAAGAGCGAAGATGGATGATTCTTATTGACTCTTATTGACGACCATAATATATTTAGACTAGAAAATAAGCAGCCATCACTCTGACAACAGAAGATCATTTACTCGCTGTGGTTGTGTGTGTTGGACCCGCGATCTCCAGTAGTCGATGAGAGAGGGCTCTAGTAATGAATGACCTGAGTTTGATATGAAGTTTTTTGGGTTCGTAGATAGCTCATACGGTAGAGTCACTCTCTCACCGGCCAGGCGGAGTTGTCGTACCAATAAAGTCGCGGGTTCAAACCCAAAAACCGCCGCGAAAATTTTTTATTCTCTATGTCTTCTGGCACTTTTCTACCCACTTCATCTCTTGTTGTTACCAACATAATGCCTGCTCCACTCACTTTTCTGAATTAAAAATTCACCCCATATACCAAAGCATACTCAATGTCTCAATTGTTTCTATGTTATATGTTTGTGTTGAGAATATTGGCTATTAAGCTTAACTGCTGGACAACTAACTTCGCTGTGGTTGTGTGTGTTGGACCCGCGATCTCCAGTAGTCGATGAGAGAGGGCTCTAGTAATGAATGACCTGAGTTTGATACGAATTATTTTGGGTTCCTGGATAGCTCATACGGTAGAGTCACGCTCTCACCGGCCAGGCGGAGTTGTCGTACCAATAAGGTCGCGGGTTCAAACCCCATCGCCGCCGCGAAAAAAAAATTATTCTCTATTGTCTTCTGGTACTTTTCTACTCATTTCATCTTGTTGTACCAACATAAGTGCCTTCTCCACTCACTTTTCTGAATTAAAAACTCAAGGTTTGTATACAGTCATCCGGATGTCTACTTTTACACTTCCAATGAGATCAGTCCCAGGTTTTTGACAGCAAACTTTTGTTCCCCGATTGTAGTCGGAAAGATATGAGACTTGCGCCGACACAATTATGGTTTGATCGAAAAAAAATGGACATAAATTCTTCAATAGCTTCAAAGTAAAATAATATATACCCCCTCCCCCTCTACCACCACATTTACTCACGGTACTCAGGTGTAAAATGAGTACCTGGCCGTTAGCAGCGTTGTCTCTGTCGAAAAATATTGTAATAAGAGGCGTCATTTCTCGTTCAATATGTTACGTGTTGTTGTAAGTCAGGACCTTTTGTAAAGCGTTTTGAGCACTTTTAGTGGATACTGCCCAATATAAAAGCTCACGTTTTTTCTTGGGGGGGGGGGGGGGGGGGTTAATTATTCAATATCTAACTAGTTTTCCGTCCGGAGAATTGGTGACACATTTCGATCCGAGGGGTTTTCAACGGGAAGAGAGGAAGATATTTGTGACGTGTGTAAAAACCATCCCGACAGCAAACCCCTCTGAACGTAGCCATCTCTAGACTATAGATAGTGTGCGCCTGTCAAAAAAGCTCAACCATTGCCGTCCGGAAGTATAACGAATCAACACACAAATCTACGTGTAACCTTAAACGTTTGTAGTCTGCTTAATACAGTTTAGTGAAAAGTAACTACTCATAAACGCGGATGGCAAAAACAATAACAAAGACCCGAGTGACGTCATCTTCATTTTATCTATAGCCTGACAATAGAACCGTGGCCTCTTAACTCATGGCCTGATGTTGACCAACAAATGAGGTCAAAAGACAAGTCTTTGGCCACAAAAGAAAACAAATCGTGAGTTTTATTCAACATTTCAACCAATGGAATCACTTGTTTCCTTGAGCTCTACTAAAGACAACTCTCTTACAAACATAAAAATCACGTCAAAATATGGGTCTCAAGTCTCAATGGGTCTTAGCGTAGCCATCATTAACTTATTGCCTGACACTAAACGTATAGTTTGGCGTCATTTTATAGGCTTGTGCAGCGTCTAGGAAGTTGTCGTTAGCAGAGCTCAAGGAAACAAGTGATTTCATTGGTTGAACTATTGAATACACTCACGATCTGTTTTCTGTTGTGGCAAAAGACTAGCATTTTGACGTCATTTTTTGGTCAGTGTCAGGCTATAAGTTAACGACGACTTGTCGAGAAATGAAATGTTCAACACCCATGTCATTCCTATATACATGTAGTACCGATTTGAGACGGCGGGTCAGATATAACAGACATGTCAACTACTATGAATATTTCGTAAAACTACGAATTTTAAAAATCCTAATTGACAATTATATATAGTTTTTTAAACTCAATAAACTTCTTGAACACAAAGTTTTATTGCCAGAGCGATTATAATAAATAACAAAGGATTTCAATGCATAAATTTGTGCCCAAAGTGCCCAGAGCTTGTGTTTTACACGAGAATGAGCGCTATATAAATGTGTATTATTATTAATATTATTATTGTTATTATTTTATTATTATTATTATTATTATTATTATTATTATTATTATTATTATTATTATTATTATATATTATATTATTATTATTATAAATTTAATGTATTGAAACACAAATAGGCCAATGTTAAAAGTAGTTATAATGTCTACTATGTTACATCCCCTGAAAACTTCGAAAATTTCATAGAACTACGAATGTCCTACATGGCAATCCTAAAAAGATCATTGATTCAATAAACTTCTTGAAAACAAAGTTTTATTGCCAGGGCTAGTATGAAACGGATTTCAAAGCACAAATTTAATGGATTTAAACACAAATTCATAATTTTAAAAAGTGGTTATAATGTCTATCTACTCATTCAGCAGACATCAGACACCGCAATTCTCTGTTCTCCTTTAAAGCCCATTTGAAGACAGAGTACTTCCTTTCAGTTTTTTGTGAATGATTTTATTGAATATATTGAATTATATATATATATATATATATATATATATATATATATATATATATATATATATTATATATATAATAAAGGCAAAAACCATGAAATAACGGTGCTCAACTTTTTGATAAAAAGAGCAATTTACAAACAGATCTGTAGAAGTTTTAATAATTATACTTAAAATGTTTATATATATATATATGGACGCACGTGCATATGTATAAGCGCTTCTAAGCACTTTTGGTGGAAAGGGGCGCTATAGAAATTATTATTACTATTATTATTATTATTATTATTATTATTATTATTATTATTATTATTATTATTATTATTATTATTATTATTATTATTATTTTTATTATTATTATTATTATTATTATTATTATTATTATGATTATTATTATTATTATATTATTATTATTATTATTATTATTATTATATTATTATTATTATTTATTATTATTATTATTATTATTATTATATTATTATTATTTATTATTATTATTATTATTATTATTATTATTATTTTTATTATTATTATTATTATTATTATTATTATATATTATATTATATTATTATTATATTATTATTATTATTATTATTATTATTATTATTATTATTATTATTATTATTTATTATTATTATATTATTATTATTATTATATATTATTATTATTATTTATTATTATTATTATTATTATTATTATTACTATGCTAA
Source organism: Berghia stephanieae (assembly GCF_034508935.2). Taxonomy (NCBI): domain Eukaryota; kingdom Metazoa; phylum Mollusca; class Gastropoda; order Nudibranchia; family Aeolidiidae; genus Berghia; species Berghia stephanieae. The sequence continues at coordinate 31,954,215 of NC_088371.1, forward strand.
ATCCCCTGAAAGATATTATAATTTTTTTCCAATTCAAAGTAAATAGGTCTGGATGTTATCATCTCATCAATAGCCTACAACCCGTAGAAAGCCGGCATCAATTTGAACATGATGTCACTCTTTCGATTTCGACACTCCACATTCGGCTCGTTCGCAAAACAAAACCGGGCTCTGGCAATACTTCCACGATCGTACACTCTCATCGGCCAAGGGAAGTAAGCCGTGCGCCAACGTGGGTAATGGTACTCGTAACAACCTCTCGCGTTGCTGGGGAAGTTTGAATCCCAGCAATGCGCGCCATCTTCGATGTCCCGGATAAACCAGCACATGTGGAGGAGATACGCATATTTGGACCAACTGAACCAGTATGCACAGGTGTCTGGGATGCAATCGGGCAGATGCACCGAGGCATGCTCGTTGTTGAAGCACAGACGCCTAAACTCTCCGAGGTCTCCGGTGAACAGGTTGAACATATCAGTCACGGAGAAGTCTAGGAATCCTGCTCTCCTTGGACAGTCAGATGTTCTGGCCTCGCATTCTTCTTCTGGTGACAGAAAAAAGATTTAATGAAGATGATGATGTTGTTGCTTTTGCTGTTGTTGTTGTTGTTATTGTTGATAATGATGATGATGATGATGATGATGAAGATGATGATGATGACGATGAAACTACAACAGCAACAACAACAACAAAAACTACTACTACTATAACAACTAATACTACTACTACTACTACTACTACTACTACTACTACTACTACTACTACTACCTACTACTACTACTACTACTACTACTACTACTGCTGCTGCCGACTGCTGCTGCTGCTATCAACTACTACTACTACTACTACTACTACTACTACAACAACAACAACAACTACTAACAACAACAACTACTACTACTACTACTACTACTACTACTACTACTACTACTACTACTACTACTACTACTACTACTCACAACAAAATAACAACAACAACACAACTAACAACTACTATACTACTACTACTACTACTACTACTACTACTACTACTACTACTACTACTACTACTACTACTACTACTACTACTACTTAGTTGCAGGACTGATAACCCAAAGTATTATAGTTTCATTGTTGTATGTAACGGAAATACTATCAATCCAATGCAAAATATGTGTACCATATTTCAACAGTGTTAAAACGGGCCTACAGTTGCGTACAGTTATCCAACCTGACAATAGGTGCACCTAGGAAAAACTAATTACATATGGTAGAGCGTAATAACAACAATAATGCGAGGCCACCCAATTATAATCTGTAAAAACAGTTTTTAAAAACCCACAAAAACAAAATAATTAACAAACAAAAAACAAAACAAAAAAAAATAGAGACAATTTTTAAAAAACCCCAACAATACAACAAACAACCAAAAACAAAATTGAGCATTTATTTAGCGCAATATCGAACTAAACGTGCTCAAACCACTTTACCTGGTCCCTGACGACTTAACATGCAGTACGAGACGTGACGCCTGTTAAGCGATATTTTTACATCTTATTCTTAATGTGAAATATTTAAATTCATTTTTAACAACAGGGCACTCGCTTTACACTTGAGTCCGATGAGAGATTGTAAGTAAAGAGTCTTTTCCAAGGACTCAACAATGATCTGCTAATAGCGGGACTCAAACCCAGGATCTTCCGTTTACGCCAACGTTTCATTCATACTCCAACCACCCTTGAGTACAGACGATACTAGTTATATTGCATTTTTCCCCATGGTAATTTGTTTATTGTTGTGCAGACGAAGGGTACCCGAAACGTCCAGTGTATTGTTCCCATCCGAAGCCTGTCCATTTTCACTCTTTTGTTAGTATTTTCACGATCTCAGGCTTCAGGCATCCCCCACCGTTCTCTACTTATGCAATCCTTTATGCCATCGACAATTCCACTTTGGAATGACCTCACTGAAGACGCGGTGGAATCACGGGATTTGGATCATTAATTTTACAAGAATACTACAATATACAGGTATATAATGTTAAAATTGGGGAGGCCTTCCGGAAGCTCCTCGTGCTAGCATTGCTTTCATTTTGTATTTTTACCGGGGATCTTTTCTCATGCGTGTAATTATTCAATTTGTCAATAATATATATCAGCGTGTCGTAAAGGCGACTAATGGTGTGTGGGAGCAGATCAAAGTAAAAGATCATGTACTTGAAGATTTAGACACTTTCTGCTATCTCGGGAGTGTGATTGACAAGGATGGAGGGACCAAAGCATAGGTGAAAGCACGGATAGGAAAGGCACAGGCTGCATTCACATCTTTAACCAGAGTTTGGAGAACTAAAGATATCTCCCTTTGACTATAGCTAAGACTTTTCAAGTCAAACGTGAAGTCTGTCCTACTGTATGGATGTGAAACTTGGAATACATCACAGGCATGTATAAGGAGGGTACCGATTTTCGTACACAGGTGCATGCGTAAGCTACTCAGAATAAAATGGATGAATAGAATTTAAAATGAAGAAGTATGGAAAAGAACACATCAGAAACCAGTGGGAGAGGAAATAGGAAGAAGACGATGGAGGTGGATTGGACACACGCTTAGAAAGAATGACTCCACTATAACAAATAAAGTACTGGACTGGAACCCTCAGGGCAGAAGAACAAGAGGAACACGGAGAAGAATTAAAGAAGCCGATATACAGAGAAGTGATACGACCTGGAACGAGATAAAAAAAAAGTAGCTCAGGATAGAGAAGGATGATAACTGTTTGTCTTTGGCCTATACCCAGACCCAGGATTAAAAAGGCAATGATGATGATGCTGTAGACGAATGAGATAATGTCGTTGTTAAGGTGAATAAACAAAACACTGATGGAGCAGGAAATAGTAAGCTCCTTTTATAGTGTAAGTAGTCACGAATTAAAAAAGAACAATAGATATAATTTATAAAAGGTGTGCAATTAAAAGACACCTAGATAACCATGCCTCCCGGACAGTCGTCGTAATGTAAACTATGGCAATGATTGGTAAATATAGAAAATGACAATGGTTTTATTATTGATGAAATATGTTTAAGTAAAGTACCCACTGTTCTACCGCTTGATCAATAGAACCAAAAGAGAAAACTATTTGTAAACGTAAACGTTTATAATATGATCGAGAAAACCGTATGATAACTAGTCACCCATCAGGCGGTATAAAAACAATGACTATGACCAGAGAGAGTTTGATTTCATTCACGTTATTGTTTATAAACAGCCAAATATGTTTGTCCGACCACATTTGAAGTTGTGCCGCAAATTCCATGTTTTCTTTGGCCAAAAATCGACTGGTTAACGTATCAGTCGGAAGGTGAATATTTTGGATTTGCATTTGTTTTTCATTTTCTGAAAGAATATTCTCCCCAGAGCATTTTAATCTTTATTTGAAGGAAATTGGGTGATTTTTCATGAATTATGGTCAAATTTATGGGAAAGGTATCTGACAACTTTTCTCAAATTTCATACTTCTTCAACTTGACTAGCTGTAAAAAATAGTTAGAAGTGAAATTCAGCTTTGATATTTCCCGAAGATGTACAAAAATAGTTGAATTAATATTTAGGACAAGAACTCATTATGGATGAAAATTGACCTTCTAACTAAACTTGGCAATATCTCAGTTCAAACCGTTTCACCATCCGACTGATAATGTCATTCACTGTAACTGAATAGAAGAAGAAAATTACTCTTATGGTAATACAAATTAAAATCGGAACTAACCAGTACCGCCGAGGGCACCGGCAATGAAGAGTAACAGTAGAGACATAAGCTTTAGCTCCATCTTCGATGCGATCGGGGTCTTGGTGTTGTGTACAGATTGGAGGATGGCCCGAAATGAGTAACGGCCGAGATTAAATAGAATAACGAAGAAGATAGATAGATCGATAGATGGATAGATAGATAGAAAGATAGATAGATAGATAGATAGATAGATAGAGAGAGAGAGAGAGAGAGAGAGAGAGAGAGAGAGGGGGGGGGCGGGGGAGAGAGAGAATTAATGAATTAGCTGTCTTTAAAGTAAGTGGATTTTGATTGATGTTGTTTTCTTGCCGCTATGTAATTTAGATTCAGATCATTTATGATAATGTGCATCTGATTTGTTCTGTAATCGGTTTGGTACCAGCTTTACAAAAGATAGAGATGACATTTTTTATGCTCCTGGTATAAGTTGATTAATGATAATACCTGTCTGATTTGTTAGGAAATTGGTTTGGTGACAGCTTTACAAAAGATTGAGATGACATTTTATTATTTTCCTGGTTTATCAGTCTTGACAACTTAAGCCATTTGTTGGTTTGCGTCAGGCTATAAGTTTACGGTGGCTACGGTCATTGGCAGGCTATAAGTTTATGATGGCTACGGTCAGTGGTAGGCTATAAGTTTATGATGGCTACGGTCAGTGTCAAGCTATAAGTTTATGATGGCTACGGTCAGTGTCAGGCTATAAGTTTATGATGGCTACAGTCAGTGTCGGGCTATAAGTTTATGATGGCTACGGTCAGTGTCAGGCTATAAGTTTATGATGGCTACGGTCAGTGTCAGGCTATAAGTTTATGATGGCTACAGTCAGTGTCGGGCTATAAGTTTATGATGGCTACGGTCAGTGTCAGGCTATAAGTTTATGATGGCGACGGTCAGTGTCAGGCTATAAGTTTATGATGGCTACGGTCAGTGTCAGGCTATAAGTTTATGATGGCTACGGTCAGTGGTAGGCTATAAGTTTATGATGGCTACGGTCAGTGTCAGGCTATAAATTTATGATGGCTACGTTCAGTGTCAGGCTATAAGTTTATGATGGCTACGGTCAGTGGTAGGCTATAAGTTTATGATGGCTACGGTCAGTGTCAGGCTATATTATGTATGATGGCAACGGTCAGTGCCAGGCTATAAGTTTATGATGGCTACGGTCAGTGTCAGGCTATATTATGTATGATGGCTACGGTCAGTGCCAGGCTATAAGTTTATGATGGCTACGGTCAGTACCAAGCTATAAGTTTACGATGACTACGGCGAGTGTCAGGCCATAAGTTTACGATGACAACGGTCAGTGTCAGGCTATATTATGTATGATGGCAACGGTCAGTGTCAGGCTATAAGTTTACGATGGCAACGGTCAGTGTCAGGCTATAAGTTTACGATGGCTAAGGTCGGATTGCCTCCTGTGACAGGTAAGTACTTTCGATGGACATAATAATATTATTTGTCAGATCCATCAAACTCATTGGTCTGGACTTGATCCTCGTGTCTATAGCGTTAAACGAACAATAACAATTGCTTACTATCATTTGGATAGGACGCTAAGTTACTACGAAGTACTTTCCGCTGAATCTAAAGGAAATACTCAATCACCGGGGGAGGGGGAAATGAAATTTTACAAACTAATCTGAGCTCACCCAGGATCGATCTGGATCCCTGGCAACTGGGATATCACAACCTCCGTCGCTCGCCATGAAAGGGTTAAAAACGAATGCCATTTCGCAAGTTTAATGAGGTATCTCCGACAAATTGAGGTAGGAATTAACCAGTTAAAGAAAACAACACGTACGAATTAAAAAAAAATAAAAAAAGACAAAAGCAAGACAACAAAAAACAAAACAAACAGACAATAAAACAAACATATAAAATATATATATAAATATTTGGGGGGCCTTTCGAAAGCTCCTCGGACTAAGGAAACAACTCAAATATTCCTTCAACTATCCCTAAGAAAAATAAAACCTTTAACTAACCCTATTGGAAAAATAAACATTCTAGCACCTTTACTAAGACTTATGACTAACCCTAATAGAAATAAAAATCATCCGACCTCGAGATAACCCTAATAGAGAAAACATAACCCGAGGACCGTTTTCAATACTTCACAAAACAAAATGGCGGCGGAAAACCAAAACAATGGTCGTATTAGGCAAGTTTAAACTTTCACTAATCTATCAAGGTTTGTTCTAGAGTTTATAAAATGCTGCTCGACCTATCTATTGACAAATGGAATAAACAAACGCATGAGAAAAGATCCACGGTGAAAATACAAAATGAAAGCAATGCTAGCACGAGGAGGTTTCGGGAGGCCTCCCCAATATTTAACATGACATAGTTGTATATTGTAGTATTCTTGTAAAATTAAGAAAATTAATGATCCACATCACGTGATTCCAACGCGTCTTCCGTGAGGTCTTTTCAAAGTCGAATTGTTGATGGCATAGAGGATTGCATATGTAAAGAACGGTGGGGGCTTCCTGAGATCGTGAAAATACTAAAAAAAAAAGAGTGAAAATGGAGAGGCTTCGGATGGGAACAATACAGACAATGGACGTCTCGGGTACAAACCCCTCATCAGCACAGCAATAAATAAATTAACATGGAAAAAAATGTAATATAACTAGTATTGTCTGTACTCAATGGTGGTTGGAGTATGAATGAAACATTGGCGTAAACGGAAGATCCTGGGTTCGAGTCCCGCTATGAGCAGATCATTGTTGAGTCCTTGGAAAATGCTCTTTACTTACAATCTCTCACCGGAGTCAGGTGTAAAACGAGTGCCCGGTCGTTAAAAATAAATTCAAAGATTAAACATTACGAATAAGATGTAAAAATATCGCCTAACAGGCGTTATCTCTCCTAATTCATGCTAGGTGGTTAGGGACCATTAAAGCGGTTTGAGCACGTTTAGTTGGACATTGCGCTAAATAAATACTATTTATTTTTATATGTTTGTTGTTTTGTTGGGGGTTTTTTAGTTGTTTCTGTCTTTGTTTGCTTTTTGTTGTTTTTTTTTTTTTTTTTGTTTTTTTTGCTTGTTAATTTTTTTTATTTTTTTATTTTTTTGTGGATTTTTAAAAACTTTTTTACAAAGAATAATTGGGAGGCCTCGCATTATTTTTGTTATTAGTTGTTTTTGTTTGGTTTTTTTTTTGGTTTTTTGTTTGTTTTTTTTAAACTTCAGGAATGAGAGACACCCAACGTTTGTCGTCACATTGCCAGTTTAGGTTTATCTCCATCTTTTATATACGAAATAAACATAGGCATTAAGTTTTAAAAAAATTAATAACGAAAGAAAGAAATGGTTTTTAAAATAAATAAAAAATAATAACAATAATAATAGTAATAATAGTAATAATAATAATAAATAATAATAATAATAATAATAATAATAATAATAATAATAATAATAATAATAATAATAATAATAATAATAATAATAATAATAATAATAATAATAATAATAATGAAAATACATAAGATAATAAATAAATATATAAATTTTAAAAAATAAATAAATAAATAAATAAAAGCAAACTAAAAACAAACAAAACAAAAAATCTATTTTATATGATTTAATAACCCTGGTACACTCTTAGATATGGGAATTTAAATAGTATTAGTTATTACGCATCTAATTGCTTTTTCCTAGGTACACATATTGTCAGGTCTGATAACCGAACGCAACTGTAGGCCTGTTTTAACAACGTTGAAAGATGGTATACATATTTTGTATTGGTTTGATAGTATTTCCTTTACATACAACAATAATTTGGGTTATCAGACCTGCTAATAAGTAGTAGTAGAAGTAGTAGTAGTAGTAGTAGTAGTAGTAGTAGTAGTAGTAGTAGTAGTAGTGGTGGTGGTGGTGGTGGTAGTGGTGGTGGTAGTAGTAGTAGCATTAGTAGTAGTCTAGTAGTAGTAGTAGTAGTAGTAGTAGTAGTAGTAGTAGTAGTAGTAGTAGTAGTAGTGGTGGTGGTGGTGGTGGTAGTAGTAGTAGTATTAGTAGTAGTCTAGTAGTAGTAGTAGTAGTAGTAGTAGTAGTAGTAGTAGTAGTAGTAGTAGTAGTAGTAGTGGTGGTGGTGGTGGTGGTGGTGGTAGTAGTAGTATTAGTAGTAGTCTAGTAGTAGTAGTAGTAGTAGTAGTAGTAGTAGTAGTAGTAGTAGTAGTAGTAGTTGTAGTAGTTATAGTAGTAGTAGTAGTAGTAGTAGTAGTAGTAGTAGTAGTAGTAGTAGTAGTAGTAGTAGTAGTAGGAGTAGTAGTAGTAGTAGTAGTAGTAGTAGTAGTAGTAGTTGTTGTTGTTGTTGTTGTTGTTGTTGTTGTTGTTGTTGTTGTTGTAGTACTAGTAATAGTAGTAGCAGTATTAGTAGTAGTAGTAGTAGTAGTAGTAGTAGTAGTAGTAGTAGTAGTAGTAGTAGTAGTAGTAGTAGTAGTAGTAGTAGTAGTAGTAATAATAATAATAATAATAATAATAATAATAATAATACTTTATTGCATCCCAAAAAGGAAATTTTTTGTACAGACGTGTTATAATTTACACATAAGATAAAAATACAATGGAAATAGGATGTATATATATATATAAAAAAGGAGCAGCTCTATAACCAGAGCTGCGCTTTATAATATGAATAATTTCAACACTGTAAAATAGTTAAAACTGTCACCATAAATTGAAAATTGAAAAGATTGCAAAACAAATAAATTAATAAATTAATATTTATATTTTAAAAAAGTAAAAATGAGAAATAATCATATAAAATGATTATTGCTTGTTGTTATAAAGCCTAATACTGGACGGCAGAAAAGATTTTCGGTGTCTCTCTGTTTTCGTTGAAATAGAGAAAGGGCGACCACTTCTTTCTGACATAATAATTGATGGTCTTAGTGGATGATACTGGTCATTTAATATTTTAGTTATTTTATTTATACAAAATTTCTCGTATAAAAGATCTACATCGTCAACATCATTTATATAGCGTTTAATGGATTTTTTAATATTTGAATTTATTTTGTTCCTTTCCACTGCTAAGCAATTGCCTCCCCAAGCTGTTATACAAAATGACAAAACACTTTCGATTACTGCTCTATAAATAATGTGCAGAGGGTTTTATCTATTCTAAACTGAGAGAGTTTCGATAAAAAATATGTACGTCTGCACATCTTATGCCTAATTATTTTCAAGTGTTCATCCCACTTGAGCCTGTCATCAATCGTTACACCAAGGTATTTGTAGTGAGGAACTCGCTGGACGAATTGGTCCTTTAATTTTAACGGTTCTATCGGTTCCTTCACTCTCCTAAAGTCAATCACTAGCTCCTTTGTCTTGCTTATGTTAAGCTCTAGGTGGTGGGCATCACACCAAGACACAAATCTATCAATTTCTTGCCTATAAGCCACTTCGTTGCCATTTGTTATGAGGCCTTGAAGAGCGGTGTCATCTGCAAACTTTATTAAAGGTACACTCAGGTTTTGACTTCTACAGTCATTCGTGTATATTGTGAATAATACAGGGGACAATACACAACCTTGAGGAGCACCAGTATTTGTAGTTATACAGGAAGATTTGTTTTGCCCTAATTGAACATATTGTGCTCTCTCCGTAAGAAATTCGAGCACCCAAGCAATTATATACTTGTTTAAATTCAGACTAGTCAATTTTTGAACAACCAACTGAGGTTGCATTGTATTGAACGCTGAAGAAAAATCTGCAAAAAGCAATCTGCAATAGCTCCTAGCGTGATCTAGATGCCTGTAGATGTTGTTTGTAAACAGCAAAATGGCATCCTCTACGCCACGTCCTGGTTTGTAAGCAAATTGATGACTATCACTCAATGGCATAAACTGATTCCTAATTTTAACAAGAACAAGTTTTTCTAAAGATTTCATGACTATTGAAGTCAGTGCAACAGGTCTGAGATCGTTCATAGTTTCAAGTTTTTCTTTTTTTGGAACAGGAATAATTTTTGAAGTTTTCCAAATTTCAGGGATTGAAACGCATTGGAGGGACCAGTTAAAAATATGTGTATAAATGGGGGAAAGCTGGTGGGCACATTCTTTTAATAGTTTTCCTTTCAATCCATCCGGCCCAGCAGCCTTCCTCTCGTTTAGTTTCGAAAATACGAATCTCGTTTCCTCTTCACTGACCTCAATAGTCATTTCATCTTCCAAAGCCCTGTCTAATTTATGTTTTTCATTTTCAATATCAAATTTGTTTGCTGTGTCGAAACGTGAATAAAATTTATTTAAAGTTTCAATTTCGATATCTTCTGATATAATCGTGGGCTTTGGATTATAGTTCACAGCAGTTTTAAGCCCCCGCCACGTGTCCCTTATATCCCCAGAAGAAAAGCATTTTTCAATTTTATTTTTGTACTTATCTCTACAACTAGATATTACCCTCTTTATCTCTTTTTGTTTTGTTTTCAGATCTTTTTTGTTTCCACTAGTATAGAGAGTTTTCTTTTGGTTCAATAAAAGTTTTAGATCTTTTGTTATCCAAGGCTTGTTGTTAGGATAATA
>NC_088371.1:31967015-32007015 GCF_034508935.2 Berghia stephanieae
AAGGGGCTTTAAAGAAGAACAGAGAATTACGGTGTCTGGTGTCTGCTGAATGAGTAGATAGACAGTATAACCATTTTTTAAAATTATCAATTTGTGTTTAAATAATTAGATTTATGCTTTGAGATCCGTTATATTTATGTATACTACCTCTGGCAATAAAACTTTGTTTTCAAGAATATTATTGAACCACTGATCTTTATAGAATTGTCATTTAGGACCAAAACATTCGTAGTTCTATAAAATTTTCGTAATTTTCAGGGGATGTAACATAGTAGACATTATAACTACTTTTAACATTGACCTATTTGTGTTTAAATTCCTTTGTTTTTCTTTATACTAGCTCTGGCGATAAAACTTTCTGTTCAAGAAGTTTATTGAATTAAAAATCTTTATATAAGTGTCAATTAGAATTTTAAGGACTAGTTAAAATAGAAAAGGCTGATGTCTTTCCAGGTGGTTTGTGGGAAGCTTGTGAAGAGTTTTTCGGACGTCCTGTTGCAGCAATGCCGGAAGATTATGTTTTCTGCTCAACATTTTTGAGATTGATGGTAAAGGTCTGGGTATTGTTAGGCGGTGCATGTGATGGAGATTTGATTGATGAAAACTGACCCTGAGAGAGGTGATGACTTTTGAATCCTGACAACCTGTATCCAGGGTCTTGGCTGTTGTAGAGATTCGGTGGTTGGACTGTGCTTGGAGTAGGTATATTGATAGGTATTGTGGTCGCTGTGACTGTTGTTGTGGGCAAGTTTTATGGGTGGGGTTCCTGACTTTCCATAGTGGGCAGGGAGGTACATACTGTGTCCTCTATCCCCTTATGTCTGTTTTAATAATAAAATAATGGTATAGATTTATAGTGAGCCAAACATCCCTTCATCAGGAGGGCTCTGGGCGCATAACATAGATTAATTTAATCATGAAGCCCTAACACAGTACACGAACAACGCTAATTATACACATAATCAAAAGAAAGCCTGTCGGAATAAGAATGTCTTCAATTGACGCTTGAATTCCTCTAGTGAAGACGAAGAACGTATCTCTAGTGGTAGTAAATTCCACAACCTTGGACCAGAATGCTGAAGGGCGCGTTCACGAGCCTTCACTCGACAGCGGGGTATTTTCAATTTGAGGTCGTTCGTTGATCGAAGCGATCGCTGTGGGTTATACCGTTCAACGAGGTTTGAGAGATATGCTGGTGACGAGCCCTCTAGGCATTTGAAAACGATAGTTGAAGATTTATATTTAATCCGCTGGTCCACTGGCAGCCAATGCAGCTGCTGTAGTAATTCGGGAGCTGCAGTTTTTCTGTCTTTCTGTAGTACAACGCGGGCTGCCATGTTCTGTATTTTCTGGAGATTGTTTATTTTGTCCTTTGTGAGACCAACAAACAGTGCATTGCAGTAGTCCATTTTCGGGAATATCAAAGATGTTACCAATTTGTTGCAAGTTTCCCTATTAATAAATGGTCTGATTGTTCTGATATTTCTTAGAATGCAGATAGCACTTGTTCTCACATTGTTAATATGTTTGTTCATATGTTTGTTCACTCTCTAAGGTGATGCCGAGATTTTTTGCTGATGTTGTGAGTTGTATTTTGTCATTATCGTTGATTGTCAGTGCCAGTGTAAATGGATCTGCCTTTTTATTTGAACTAGCAATGAATAAGGCTTCAGTCTTGTGCCATTTAATTTTAATCTATTTGCAGACATCCATCTTATCACATGGTTGGTGCATTGTTCGTTAACAGTTATCTTTGAAACTATATCGGATTGCAAACACATGCTATATATCTGGGTATCGTCGGCGTACATATGGTAAGCGAGAGAATGTTGCTCTAAGATTCTCACAACAGGGGATGTGTAAAGTTCAAAAAGGACTGGACCTAAAACGGATCCTTGAGGTACACCAAAATGAAGGTCACGCTCTGACGAAGTTACTTCCCCAATTAAAACTGATTGAGTTCTTTGAGTAAGACATGATGTAAACCAGTTTAGAGCAGTGCCCGATATGCCGAAAGTAACTTGTAGCCTTCGAAGTAGTATGGCATGGTCGATGGTGTCAAAGGCCACCGAAAGATCGAGAAGACTAAGGGTGGTGGTTTTTCCTTGATCAATAATTTGCAGCAAGTCATTTGTGATTCTCATCAATGCTGTCTCTGTGCTATGATTTTGCCGATAGGCCGATTGAAAGCACTCATCGAGGTTATTATGTTTCACGTGACAAGAAAGTTGTTTTAGTACAATCTTTTCTAGAATTTTGGAATGAATGGTAGATTTGATACAGGCCTAAAGTTTTTAAATTTCACTGTCAAGTCCCGCTTTCTTCAACAATGGCTTCACCAATGCTTTCTTGAAGATTTCTGGAACAACTCCCTCCTTAATGATTGATTAATCAATTCAGTGATGTAAGGTGCAAGTTCATCAATACACTCCTTCAAAAGGGATGTTGGTAAAGGGTCGAGCCTACATGATTTGCTAGGACTAGAGAGAATCGTTTTCTTTGTGTCATTTATTGAAATTTCTTTGAAATATGTTAAGGGTTCACCATAAAAAGAGGTATATTCTGATTCTGTTTCGTCTGTGTCAAGTTCACTCCGTATCGTTGTTATTTTATTCATGAAATACTCTACAAAGCAGTCCGCGAGTTGCTTGTCGTCAGTGTGGTGTGGCAGGCTTGTTTTGATCTCTTTGCCTAGAAGCTTATTTGAGATTTTATAAAACTCCTTCGGACTTTTTATGTTATCAACTTTATCAAGATAGTAGATACGCTTTGCCTTAATTGTCACCTCTTTGAGTCTATGTTTGAATGATATGTAAGTTTCCTTATCAGTTGTCAGGCCAGATTTTTTCCATTTCTTCTCCGCTTTTCTTTTCTCTTTCTTTATACGTTTTACCTCCAAATTGTACCATGGTGATTCTTTTCTGATGTTCACAGATCTTGTGAGAGGTGCGTGCTTATCCATAACACTAATAACTGCTTTATCAAAATTGTCACCAGTCACTTCTTTCTCACAATGTGTAGTTAGAGAGTGAGAGAGGTCCGCTTTAAATAGTTCTATGTCAATTTTCTTCAAATCTCTAGAAACAACTATTTTTTTTGTTTTTGTGTCGTGTACTGTCCCCCCTCTGATGCCAAAAGATATTAAATGATGGTCTGAAATGCAAAGATCATCTACATTGATAGGTGTCGCTAGTTGCATGTCAACGCTGGTCAATACCCAGTCAATTATGTGTCCACACCGATGTGTCTTTTCATTGACATGCTGTGTCATGTGATGTGACGAAAGTAGTTTATTTATATTTCTTATATCCGTTGTGTCTCGATAAAAGTGTAAGTTGAAATCTCCAACAATAATATTTTTCTTTGACTTCATGTCAAGGCGAAGAAGGAAGTCCTCGAATTCATCAATAAATAGTGATGTTTTTAATCTATTTTTTTGCACTGGGTGGTGGCCTATATATTGAATGAAGCTTGACTGAGTCATGTTTAAAATCAATGACCATTCCTACCGATTCGAATGCCGAAAAATTGTTGACATCATGATTAAATCTAATGGTCAAATTTGACCTATAGACCACTGCAATTCCTCCCCCTTTCCTTCCTTTTCTCGGAAATGACTGAGTTGTATGTGTGAGTGGTGTTAAATCCGACACAATTGCTTCATCCCCATTCTCCTTTAATAACCATGTTTCAATTATTATTAGAATGTCAATAGATCTCTCCTCAATCATATGTTTAATGTCTAATGTTTTATTGCGGCAAGACTGGGCGTTTATTGTCGCCACTTTAAAAATTGGAAGTGATTTCTTTTCACTCATAAGTGGTATAATTGTCTGTGTGGTAGGTGGCCGTGGTGTTTTATTTTTAGGGGTGGGCCGATGGCCACACTGTGTTGGGATGGCCCTTTGTTTTCGTATCCCTCCTCGACTCAATCGATGTTTCGGTTCACTTGTTTCAACACGGTGTTTGTATTCGCTTTCATAATCATAACAATAATTATCACTTTCATGGTGTAAAATGTATTCAAGACAATCGTTGGTTTTCATAAGACTTGTCATCGCGGTGGACTGTATGGTGACGTGTGTTTCATTTTCTAGATTCATAATACTGGGCATCGATGTTAGAGCACAGTGAAAACTTGTAGGAAAATAAATAAACAACTTTGTTCATAAAATAAAACACTTGAAATTATTAAAATTTAGCATAAAATTCACGAATGATACACAAGTCCTTTGATAAAAATAAGAAATAAAAAACGTCACAATTTGATTGGTATAAAAATCCAGAATTGAGAATGTGAATAAACGCTAAAATAAATAGAAAACACAGAGCAAATTGAAACGTGTCAGCCTGCAAGGCGTGTTACAATATTTTCCAATGTTTTCCAACATGCTGTCTGTCTTTGTCTTGGAATGAGATCACTTGGTTTTGTCTTGGCCCTGGCTGATGTCCTAGCTGAGAGGGAAACAGTCAAATGCATAGTTATTGTTTTGGGAGATGATATTTTTTCCTTGTAAATCATCTCTCTGTTATGTATTATTATATATGTTAGTTTGAATGTCTTATTTTTGTTGGACCTTGTGCTTGTGTCCGGATGAGACATAGGTGATCTCAAACTAAGTACATTGGTGGTATGCTCTTGGAATCTACATCTGATCCCTATTTGTTCCCAGTTCCCCTATGTCTTACTTTCTCTTGGGTGCTTTAATTGTAATTCTAGAACTTTTTACTATCCCATTTTCTTCCTTTTTAGTATGACCTAAATGTGTTGCAAGTGCCGTAAAACTCTTAAAAATTAAAAAAAAAACAATGGGCAAGTTTTGAGGATATGCGGGTAGTGAAACGGGGTATAGGGGTAAGGGAAATTGCGTTTTGTTCTGGGGGCTGGATGGAGGGTAGCAAGACTCAAATACGGAATGGAGGGGAATGATGGATGATGATGATGATGTGGCTGATGACATTGGATTGGATGGAATTTGGCTGGGTTGGGCGTTAATATGAGATGCTGCTCCTAAGGCTGCCTGTGACATTGACAATGCTGATGTGATGTTACCATATCGCTCTTGTTGTTGTTGTAGTTGTTTTTGATGACGATTTTGTGAGAAGCTAGGTAATTGAGACATGACATGTAATGTTGTTGATGATGATGATAATGATGATGATGATGATAATGATGATGATGATGATGATGATGATGATGATGATGATGATGATGATGATGATGGTGACAATGGAGATGACACAGATAAAGATGCTGGAAGGGGGACAAGAACACAACAGAAACCAGTGGGAGAGGAAATGGAAGAAGACGATGGATGTGGATTGGACACACCCGTAGAAAGAATGACTCCAATATAACAAAGAAAGTATTGGACTGGAACCCTCAGGGCAGAAGATCAAGGAGAAGGCCACGGGGAACACGGAGAAGAGTTAAAGAAGCTGATATACAGAAAATTGATAAGACGTGGAACGTGTTTTCTTTTCTTTAGTTGGTCCAAGATAGAAAGGGATGGAACCTGTTTGTCTGTGGTCTGACCTTAGGTGCAATAGGCAACGATGATGATGATGATGATGATGATGATGATGATGATGATGATGATGATGATGATGATGGTAATGATGATGATGATGATGATGATGATGATGATCATGATGATGATCATGATTATGATCATGATGATGATCATGATGATGAGGATATAATATAATAATAATAATAATAATAATAAATAATAATAATAATATAATAATAATAATAATAATAATGATAATATAATAATAATATAATAATAATAATAATAATAATAAATAATAATAATAATAATAATAATAATAATAATAATAATAATAATAATAATAATTAATATAATAATAATAATAATAATAATAATAATAATAATAATAATAATAATAATAATAATAATAATAATAATAATAATAATAATAATAATAATAATAATAATAATAATAATATAATGATAATAATCCTTTCTTTTTAAAAATATAGCCTTGTGGAGAACATTGTGCTTGTTTGAGTCAATAAAATAAATTATACGGCGCACAACTCTACTGAAAGATTTGAAAATTAGAAATGTCTTTTTCACAGATAGATAAACAGATAACTTGATTTCCTTTTATAATTTAAAGTCAGTTTGAAAGTTGGTTGAGTCAAACAGATATCATAAAATACGTACCGACGACACTAACACTCTCAAAAAACAACCAATTTCGACACTGTAAAAAGTTGTCAGTTTGGCGTTTTTAAGCAAATCGTTGCATTCGAAGTAATGTATTCATTTAATGTAAATGTTGCTGCTCGAAGCTCGAAGAAATAAACAATAATGTGAAATTGAATGTAAGCTTCAATTTCATTACAAAAACAGATCAAATGAACGTTTCGAGTTTCCCCTTTATCAACAAGACAGGATGAATGAAACACCACAGATGAATGAGATAATGTGGTAGTGGCGTTATTAAGATGAATAAACAAAAACATTGATGGGCAGGAAATAGTATGCTCCTTTGTAAGGAAGCACGAATTAAAATAGAATACTAGATATTTCTAAAAGTTAAGTGAAAAGAGGGGAGACGGGGAGGAACTGTGTAATGCAGTTTAGAAAGTAAAATATAAAAACGTGTAGACTGTTGTTGGAAAATAAATACAATGGAATTGAAAATAAATACAAAAAAATAATAAATAAGAGATGTCGGTATAAGTATAAATCATTAGTGACAGCAGCAGGACGTCATCTGTGGTGTTTCATTCATCCTGTTTTGTGGGAAACCCGAAACGATCATTTGATCTGTTTTTTTGTAATTAAATTGAAGCTTACATTCAATTTCACATTATTATTTATTTGTATTCACTTAATTACTTTAAGGATTTCAGATCTACACTAAGTTTTCAACAGTTTTCATCTATTTATGACATCAAGTATTATTATTGCCCCTTTGATGCTTTCAATGTGATGGTTTCGGGTGGATAATACCCAGGTTTAACTTATGGCCACACCCTCAACTCTATCTGTCCAGTATAAACATCAATACAGAAATTCCTGAGTGAGGAGCTGTACGATTGGCTTTTTTTTCAGTTAATCGTGGCATTCATAATGATATCATTCACTTGATCACATTAAGGTATTCGGATTAACAGAAATTTTAAATAAGTTTCACCGATTAACAACATCAACTAATATTAATGCTAATATTACTGTCGTTTTTATGCCATGGATGTGATAATTATTGCCCTGGATTTAGTAAAACGTAATAGGCAAACTGTCAATGGGAGCGATCTATATTCATGTTTTCATCCAACCTATTCATCGATCACATGCATTTTTGCTGTACAACGATTGGAGTTTTCTCAATGTATCTAAGCACGCAGATTTGTTTATGAACGTTGTAAACATACCCAAGTATCATGCTGAGCAAAATGACCAATTGTAACGTTGGTTATTCTTAAAATGTGAACATTTTTCACAATGTGGGTAATTTTGAGCACACTTTGCAATGTGACCAATGACCTCGAGCACATGGAAATGTAATATAGATCGTACCCATTATATCTGTCTAGCTTCTAGCCCGAACAAACCAAAAATAGACATATTACTATGATGGAAAACTTGACACTGTTCGCGTCTGCTTCAGATTTTCATTTGACCTCAGGATTAAAGTGGTCAAGACACCCATTTTCTTTCATGTAAGTTAGATCAGTGTATATTGCTTAGATTTGAATTATGAGCAAACTCTCAATTTTACCAATCAACAATCAAAACATGATCACCAGAGTACCCCATACACCGGAGCATACTCAATGTCTCAATCGTTTCTATGTTATATGTTTGTGTTGAGAATATTGGCTATTAAGCTTAACTGCTGGTCAAAATTATTCGCGATGGTGGTGTACGAACGAATCGGCGGTCTCAAGAAGTGGGTGAGAGAGGGATCTAGTAATGACTTTGAGTTTGAAACGAATATTTTTGTGTTCGTGGATAGCTCACACGGTAGAGCCACGCTCTCACCTGCCAGGCGGAGTTGTCGTACCAATAAGGTCGCAGGTTCAAACCCCACCACCGCCGCGAAAAATTTTTATTCTCTATTGTCTTCTGGCACTTTTCTATTCACTTCATATCTTGTTGTTACCAACATAAGTGCCTGCTCCACTCACTTTTCTGAATTAAAAATTCACCCCATACACCGGAGCATACTCAATGTCTCAATCGTTTCTATGTTATATGTTTGTGTTGAGAATATTGGCTATTAAGCTTAACTGCTGGTCAAAATTATTCGCGATGGTGGTGTACGAACGAATCGGCGGTCTCAAGAAGTGGGTGAGAGAGGGATCTAGTAATGACTTTGAGTTTGAAACGAATATTTTTGTGTTCGTGGATAGCTCACACGGTAGAGCCACGCTCTCACCTGCCAGGCGGAGTTGTCGTACCAATAAGGTCGCAGGTTCAAACCCCACCACCGCCGCGAAAAATTTTTATTCTCTATTGTCTTCTGGCACTTTTCTATTCACTTCATATCTTGTTGTACTACTGTACTGTAAGGTAAGTTCTCGATCCCAGGATGGGGAGACATCCCGAAAGCTCCTACATCCCCAGTATTCTTTCAATTTGTATTTTCACCGTTGATCGTTTGATAGGCGTTTATTTATTCAATGTGTCATCATATAGAGGCATTTTAAAAAACTTAGAACAAACCTTGATAGATTTGTGAAAGTTTGAAATTTCCTAATTTGACTTTTGTTTTGATTCTCGGCTGCCATTTTGATTTGTGAAGTATGGAAAAGTAAAGCAAAGCAGTCCGAGGGTTGTTTTTTTTTTTCTCTTAGGGTTAGCTCGGATGATTTTTTAAAAATTAGGGTTAGCCATAAGTCTTAGCAAAGGTGCTAGGGTGTTTGTTTTTCCTATTACCATTAGGGTTAGTTAAAGGCACTAGGTTTTATTTTTTCTTGGGGTTAGTTGAGGGAATATTATTTCAGTTGTTTCCCTTTGTATGAGCTTTCGGAAAGCCTCTCCAGGATCGTCTTTCAACTCTGCTTACGTTTGCTGCTTCAGGTATATTTTCGCAGTTGATTTTCTTACCACAACATGTTTTCACACACGGACAACTGTGTGTTGCTGTGTCACGGGTCAGAGGCTATAGTGGCTTACACTTCATGTTGGGCCACACAGAAAAATCAACAGAGGATGTACCAAGTTACACAAACAACGTTGTTTACCAATCTGTCCTCATTAAATGATAGTAGGTACAATATCGAATGAAAATAGTTCTTTCCCCGCGAAATTGCGGGCTTTTTACTAGTAAAGCTAATAATAACCCTCGGACTTTGGTAAAGGTCCAATTATGTCTATGCTGCAGCGCGAGAATGTATTTTCTATCGGCTGTGTCGGCATTAAAGGGTGCTTCGGCACTCTACCTTTCGCAACCCGCTTTTGACATGTATTGTATGATTGAACGTACTTCCGAACATCTTTTGTTAGACCTGGCCATATGAATGGTCCAGAGATTCTTTTACGAGTAGACGAGCTACCTACATGACTTGACGCAATTGAATTGTGTGCAATAGCTAGTATTTTGTCACGGTAGGGAGTTGGAGCTACAGTTTGTTTGAAACACTTACTGCCTTTTGTCATTGATCTATACAGTATATCGTTTTCAATATTGTATTTTGCTTTTGATTTTGTAGTTTTGTCAACAAGCTTAATAAAATTTCTTATGGAATCATCTTCCTCCTGTGCCTTAACAAAATCATTGTGATCAAAGTTTTATACTTACTTACTTAATCCTCTGCGGGCCTTGAGGCACAAAGGGCATCCACCAGACATCTCCATTTTTTTGTGATCGGCTGCTTTTGCGGTGGCTGTATTCCAGGACAGGCCTGCTTCCTTTAATTCTTTCTCCATGGTCCTTCGTCAGGTTTCTTTGGGTCTTCCCCGCTTTCTCTTCCCATCTGCTGTCCAGTACAACGCTGTCTTGGGAAGTGACCCTTTTTCCATTCTGGTCACATGACCCAGCCAACGCCATCTTCTTCTTTTTATTTGGCTTTCAATGCTAGTGCAGTCAGCTTTGTTTAATAGATCCACTGTTTTTATTTTTGTAGGCCAAAATAAATTAAGAATTCTTTTTAAACACTTGTTCTGAAAGGCTTCTAGTTTCTGTATTAAGGAGGATGTCATTTTCCAGCTTTCACTTCCATAAAGCAGTACACTTAAAACATTGCTCTTGTATATTTTCAGATTTGTCTTTCTCATTATTTGCTTTGATTTCCAAAAGTTTTTCAGCATGCCAAAATCCTGGTTTGCCTTTTGAATTATGTGCTTGATATCGTGTACTGCATCTCCATGTTTTGAAATAAGCTGACTGATTTCTCCTTTGAACCCTATGTTGAAATCGGTTGCTATATTCTGAATCAGATTTGTCATGTTTTTTAAACTCGCACTAGATAATTTTGGCTATGTAAGAAAATGTTATCATTTTGCAAATAGTAAATTTTTAGTTTTGAGTTTTGACAATGTAAGAAAATGTTATCATTCTGGAAATAGTAAATTTTTAGTTTTGAGTTTTGGCAATGTAAGAAAATGTGTTTATTCTACACAATAAAGAAGAGAAAATAGTTAATAATTTCATGATTTGTCTATATTCAGCACCCAGGCCAGTCCTATATACATGTAGTACCGCTTTGAGACGGCGAGTAAGATATAACAGACATGTCAACTACTACGAATATTTCGTAAAACTACGAATTTTTAAAATCCTAATTGACACTTATATAAAGATTTTTAACCCTCTCCTTACCAACTATCGGAAAATCGTCACATTCGATACGATACAACCCAACACTTTTCTTATTCAAATTTCTCTTGTACATCATAAAATTTAAAGAAAATAAACACTGTGTTACATAGGTGCGGATGACTATAATATGCAATAATATTACACGGGATTCTTTGTAATTTACCTATAAACAGATACATTAAAAACCCTCTGTCTCAAAGCGGCATTATGTCGCCGTGAAACATTGATTTTGAAGATGAAATCACAAAAGTTGATTTAAATTGATTTTTTGCCAATGGAGAGAATGAATGTAGTTTTTTTTATAACCTACTTTAGGCTCGGGAGTCCTTTGGTAGCTCATTTGATAGGGTACTCGCTTCACACGCAAAGGGACCGTGATCGATCCCTGATGCAGTCGAGATTTTCTCTGATCCCCCTGTCCACCCAGCAGTGATTGGGGTAGCTGGGTCTGATAGATCTGGTGGAAAGTACTTTCAGATAGCGTCCTATCCAGGTCATTGCTATTGTCCGATTCACATTATAGAAACCGGGATAAACTCCGGCTCAAAAGGGTACTTATTTTTTTAACAAATCAGAAGTTTCTAAATCTCAAAAACACCAACATTTCCTGGAGGGTGTCGAAATTAAGGCCACCCCTTGAAATTTTACAAAATGGTGGATGTTGAAGCGTATTTTCATGAACTGTCAGTTAACGCGTAAAAAATCCATCCGGTTTTAATCGGAAAGTAAGTGAACATAAAGAAAATTTATCGGCGGTTAAGATGACATCAATGTTTTTGTATCTGAAAACATAAATTTAGGTGAAAAACAGGTTTGAAATCAGGGTCTATAAGATTGTCGACTTTAGGGCTCCCTACTATATATCGAGGGGTGCCTGCGCAAAGGCCGTAACGTCAAAATTTTCAATTTTTCGTTTTTTACATAAATCAACTTGGTTTGGAGAAAGGTTTATTTCTACAAAAAATATATGCAAAAATATTAATTAATTAACTTTTATTAATTAAAACCCGAACACCGTAACGTTTTTAGACAGATAATGTGACCAAAAGCCGTAGCGTGTAATACAGACTTAAGACGCTCTAAACAGTGCCTATCAGCCACTGCCCAAAAGCCTTAACAGTAACTACCGTTTTACCGCCTGACGAAAAGGTGGAAATGCAAAGGTAATGTTGACTCCCCAAAAACCGTATCAAGCAATAAGGCGTTTAGGCAGGCATAAAATTATGCCACCGTGGTTACAATGGCGAGCTCAATGGCCTTGACTGAAATTACGGTCTTAGAGCAGTGAAAAATGTGGGGTTGGAAATGAGAGTTAGATCAACTGAAAGACCGTAATGTGGCATTGTATGAGATTCTACAATGACTTTGATGCAATATTGTATTACAATCTTGTAAAATTCGACTTTTAACGTTCAATATTGATGGTGAAAGACAATTGGGTAACACTTAATCCAAGTCTTGAAATTCCCTACTTGCCAGTATCAATTACAGGATAAGACATCACAACTTAGGGATGGGTCAAACTCTGGATTATGAGACGGTTTTTTTTTACTCCTTTGGCCACCAATGAACTTGATAAGTCTAACTATTACTTGATTGAATCTGCGTTTTGATGATTAAGGAAAGCAATCCTGATCTTTGTTTTGAAATGTAATTTTCACCTCGTATGCATAGATCTCATCGTAGGGAAAGAGAGAGAGAGAGAGAGAGAGAGAGAGAGAGAGAGAGAGAGAGAGAGAGATGCAGACAAACAGACAGGCACAGCGAGAGAAAGAGAAAGTTTTTATGTGTGTGATAGAGAAAGAGAGACTGGCAGTTTGAGAGAGAGAGAGAGAGAGAGAGAGAGAGAATGAAAGAGGAGGCAGAGAGAAAGAGAGAAGAAAAAGAGAGAGAGAAGAGAAAGAGTAAGAGAGATTTAGTGAGAGAGGAGAACGAGAGTGAGAGAGAGAGAGAGAGAGAGAGAGAGAGATAGAGTTGGTTGAGAGAGGAGGAAGGGAGAGAGATATTTGGTTAGAGAGGGGAGAGAGAATTAGTAAGAGAGGAGCAAGAGAGAGAGAGAGATAGAAGAGGAGAGAGAGAGAGAGAGAGAGAGAGAGAGAGAGAGAGAGAGGAGTAGTGGTAGCGCATGGCTGCAACTCCAAATTCATTTCATCAACCCAGCTTGGGAAGTCTTCCTCCGCCCTAAGAACTTTTTCATAGCCACCTACAGTTTTCGTTACTGGTCAGTGGAGGACACTGTGATTGCTGGTCTCTGGAGCTGCCCGACACTTTCATAGGCATCACTGTTCCCACGTTTCCATCTGCACATATTTGATGCAGTTTTGCCATGTCCTGTTAAGGCGATTTGAGGAAACCCAGTATTTCCTGGCATTTTGGGATGCATGCATTCTTTTGGTGGGATCTTTTATGTTTCTTCCTTTTGGTGTTTCCCTGTTCCACATTTCTCTCCAGTTCTCGTTCACTCTGAAGTCTACCATTTTTGTTAGGTGGAAAGGTCTTCTCGATTTGAGCCTTGTTGTTGAAGGTGCTCCCTTTATGATTATTTTTATAGGAGTGTTATCCGTGGTTTCATCTATTCTTGCATGTATCCTTTGATTAGCGTCTTGTCTAACACTTGGCGACTTGGCCTCTCAGTGTTGGGAGCCACTGAGTTGGAATTGACTTGAGACATCCTGTTATAATTCTCATTGATTCTCTTCATCGGATGTCAATGCGGCTTACATGTGGTCTCCTCATCCAAAAAGCTTTCTCACACATAGTAGCACAGTGCCAAAGCAGACATTCTCAGTACCTAAGGTGAGGCTCCCCATGTGGTACTTGTGAGTTTTCTCAACAGGCTGTTTCTTCTTGCGATTCTCTTTGCAGTTCCCTCAATGTTTTCGGTAATTAGCTGTCTGTCAAATGTGAGGTATTTAGGATTGGGGTTTGAAGGTAGTATTGAGTTACCAACTATGATTTTCAATTCTTTTGTTGCTTTTCGATTATTCAAGTGGAAGATTGTGGATTCTGATTTGGTGGTGTTCATTTTTAGGTACCACCTATCCAAGTATTGTTTCAGGCGGGAGGTGTCTTGTGTAAAACTTCTTCAATCTCTTTCCAGTTTTCGATCGATAGGCTAAACCCAGTCGTCAAGGCATCCAAGTTTGAGTGCTTGGAAGTTTGGCATGTCAGAGATATAAATATTGAAGAAAGTTGGTGTTAAAACTGAACCTTGTGGTGCCCTGTTTTTATTTTTTGGTATTTTGCATTTGTTTCCTCCCAATATGACATGAAATTGTCTTGTCCAGTCAAGGTAGACAGCAGTTTAAGCGTCTTTCAACAGGGAATCGTTTTTGAAAGCTTTAACATCGTCCGCCTATCCAAACAGATTCGTGAGCTACAGTTAAGTCTATTAGGACTGCACCAGTTTTCTGGGGTTTTTTTTCTCTCAAAGCCTGCTTCAATGTATGAGGTCAGTGCAAGGACTAGTTCACGTCTGATTCTTTGTAGTCTAAAGCCCGCTTGTTATGGCAGTACGCAGGGATTTACAAATGGGTTGATTCACT
Organism: Berghia stephanieae; assembly: GCF_034508935.2. Classification (NCBI taxonomy): domain Eukaryota; kingdom Metazoa; phylum Mollusca; class Gastropoda; order Nudibranchia; family Aeolidiidae; genus Berghia; species Berghia stephanieae. The sequence goes on from NC_088371.1 coordinate 31,981,364, forward strand.
CTAGTACAATTCTTTCCAGGAGCTTGTATAAGCAACAAAGTAAAGATATTGGTCTGTAGCTGGATGGTTCAGTCATTGGTTTGTCTGGATTTAATCTGGCTATTACTTTGGCATGTTTCCAAATTTGTGGGTATGTGCCCTTGTCCATGATGTCTGTCATAGTATTTGCCAGCCAGTTTATTGTTTCTAGTCCAAAGTTAGTAATCATGTCGGGGTATAACTCATCAATGCCAGCAGTTTTGCCATTTTTCAGAGAGAGAGAGAGAGAGAGAGAGAGAGAGAGAGAGAGAGAGAGAGAGACGAGAAAGAGAGGGAGAGTGTGGGGGAGGAGACAGAGAGAGGGAGTTAGTGAGAGAGGAGAAAGAGAGAGAGAGAGTTTGTGATAAGGAGATAGAGAGAGAGAGAGAGTTCGTGAGAGAGAAGAAAGAAAGAAAAAAAAAGAGAGAGAGAGAGTCAGTGAGAGAGAAGAAAGAAAGAAAGAGAGAGAGTTAATGAGAGAAGAGAAAGAGAGAGTCAGTGATAGGAGAGCGAGAGAGAGAGAGAGAGTGAGTGTGTGTGTTGGTGAGAGAGGAGACAGAGAGAGGGAGTGAGAGATGATAAAGAGAGAGTTAGTGAATAAGGAGAAAGAAAGAAAGAGAGAGAGAGAGAGAGAGAGAGAGAGAGAGAGAGTGAAAGAGAGAGTTAAGGATAGATAGAGAGAGGTTGTTAGTGGGAGAGGAGAAAAATAAAGAGAGAGAAAGAGTTAGTGAGAGAGGAGACAAATGGAGAGAGAGAGAGAGAGAGAGAGAGAGAGAGAGAGAGAGAGAGAGAGTTGTTGAGTCCCTCTTTGGACGAATTACGATTATTTGGATCAGAATGAATGTTTACTATAGTTTTTCAACTCAAAAATGTGTTTAGAGCTCTGTTATTTTCTTTATTTTCTCAGTGTTACGGTGTCATTTCGTACTCTTTAAACAAAGTACATCAGTCATTCACTCCTGCCCAAACACCGTATCGCAAGTTACTGTGTTATGGCAGGCCAGAATTACGCTTAGTTGTGGTTTTTATTGCACCGTATCACTAGTTACAGCTTTTGAGCAGAATGTGTTCAGGGTAATTTCTCTTGACAGCTCTGTCTTATTCCCGGTTACGGCTTTTGGGCTGCCAAACCTCCACCTGAGAACGGGATAGGCGGCATGCACTATGCAAGTAACATGATATACGGTAAAGGGGCAGAGCGATACTGTGACATTTTCAAAAAATGTCCCTGCACAAAAGCCGTAATGAAAATAGCTACGTAAAATGCGTCGTTTTATTAAAAATGACAATCTAAAAGTGACCGGGGTCCGGACAATCAAGCAGACTATATAATCACGGTTGTATTGGTATAAAAATAATCAGGATAGTCTTTGGTTAACTATTAAAATTCCATCCGCAAAGTTTTGATTTGCTCTCCTGAAAAATCAACGAAATCATCGTTACGGCTTTTGCGCAGGCACCCCTCGATATATATTTAGAATATATAAACAAAGACCAATAATAGTGCTCAACTTTTTGATAGAATGAGATATTTATAAAATATTTCAAGTATAATTATAATCTACTTCTACAATACTGTTTCAAGCATTCGCTCTCATCAGGAAGTGAAAGTGTAAGTAGATTGTTGTGTTCACAGCCAGCTCAGCCCAACAACAAGTCAGTGAAAAATGCAACAAGAGATGAAGTGAGTAGAAAAGTGCCAGAAGACAATAGAGAATAAAAAATTTTTGCGGCGGTGATGGGGTTTGAACCTGCGACCTTATTGGTACGATGAGAGCGTGACTCTACCGTATGAGCTATCCACGAATCCAAAAAAATTCGTATCAAACTCAGGTCATTCATTATTAGTGCCTTCTCTCATCGACTGCTGGAGGTAGCGGGTACACACACACACATACACACACACACACACACACACACACAACCATCGCAAAGTTACCTGGCCAGCAGTTAAGCTTAATAGCCAATATTCTCAACACAAACATATAACAGAAACAATTGAGACATTGAGTATGCTCCGGTATATGGGGTGAATTTTTTAATTCAGAAAAGTAGGTGGAGCAGGCACTTATGTTGTTACCAACATAAGTGCCTGCTCCACCCACTTTTCTGAATTGAAAAATGCAGCTGCAGGACCCAGGCAACATGCCCACTAAATGGTAATTGCCTGACTTAAAACGTTTTTTATCAAGCCCCAGTTACACGTCCAGGCACACCAAAACAAAAAGCATACATTGGCCTCACTGAGTGTTCATTCAAAACCAGATTTACAACCTGCATAAATCTACCTTCAAAAACATACATATATATATTAATATATACTGCCATTGGTTAACCAAATAGCACATACTGTGTTCTTTGATAAAACAGCAGTATAGGGGGCGGAGGTGAATGCGATGTGTTTGTGGATGTGCATGCTTATTAATCTGTTTACTTCTTATTTATTTTTGTCAATGTGAAGGGCTATTGAGCATTGTAAATTGTAAATGGATAATGGCACTATATAAACTTCCCATTACATTACATTATTACATAATGAAGTTAAGAAAATTAACAAAGTGGCTGAATTATAAAATTGTTAACATAATTGAACAATTATTTTAAACATTAAGAAGCTAGGTCATGCTTATTCGATTGAAATCTAATTATATCTAAACGTCGTGTGCTGAGTACCCAGGTCAGGGGTCAAGAATCAATTCAACTTTCCTTATGGGCTCATTGTCTGTCTTAATTGTTTGTTTTTAAGAGTTTTACGGTGCATGCAACTCATTAAAGTCATTAATATCAGCGCCAGTTGTCGCGTCTGTGGTTACCGGTTCTGTTTACTCCTTTCATCACGATATGACTTGTTTTCAATAACTTAATTATTACAAAACCACCGAAAAACTTCTTTTACACATATTGCAATTCAAATGTTTCAAAATCGTGATAATTGAATTATAAACTTACACCACAGCCGAGATTTTGAGTCTCGTGAACATTTATTGCGGTTATAAGGACGAGCATAGAGTCACTAAACAAAGGAGAGGGCATTCGGTTCTTATGGCGTGCCAAATTAAAAGTAACGCCGCAATGAAATTCAGGGCTAACAGCAAACGTACTACGTATGTAATCGTCTACCCTTCCCTTCTGCCTATAGAGAGTATGCCGATGACGTCACGCAGATATCATCCACGGCTGCTTCCCTTGAAGTGAGACCACTGTAATAGAAGGGGGAATTAGATTTTTTTAAAACCTTGAATTGTGCAAATCAGGGTTGAAAGCATGAAAATTACATATGTTGTAGAATATGAAAAGTCCTGTAATTTATTCTATAGAACCATTCTGAGAGATCAGTATTAGTTGAGATACAAGCTTTCTAAGATTGGAAATTTTTGAAATGGAAGACAAAAAAATTCGTACATTTCTATTGTGAAAATAATCAAAACAAGACCCCAAGGTTGATTTACGTCATCCTTGGATTCCCATTGGTGGCTATTTTTAGCGTCAAACCGGATGTTTTTCTTTCACTAAACTTTCGATTCACGAACTATCCAAATTGTTTAATCTTATTCAGTTCGATCACCCGCCGCTGCGCTGTGAGGCCTTGAGCAAGTCACCTCACCCTAGCTCAATTTGCGGTGCTGCACTGACGCATGGGTTATTCCAGTCTTCCATTGGAACAGACCCTAGAGACAAATTTCCCCTATGGGATGAATACAGGGATTTTTTTTTTAAATTTGTTTAGGGAGCGACAGAAATATTCCAGCTAATAAGGCGATGGCGCTATCTTCTACACAAAGTGGACATAACGAACACAAAGGCAGATGAACAACACGACGATAAATAAAGACCTCAAGCGCATCGTTGACACAAAAGAACCGAAAAGAACCGAGATGCAAAAAGGATTTAGAATGCCTGAGATCCATCGTAGCAATGTAGAAAGAATCAGTAGAAAGAATGTTTGTTTGTTTTGTTTTTAAGGGTTTTACGACGTTTGCAACACATTAAGGTCATATCAGCACCAGTAAAAAGGAAGAAAATGGGATAGTAAAAAGTTCTAGAATTACAATTAAAACACACAAGAAAAGGTAAGACAAAAGGGAAATGGTTCAAATAGGGAACAGATGTAGATTCCAAGAGCACACTATCAAAGTACTTAGTTTAAGATCACCTAAAGTCTCATCTTGACACAAGCACAGGTCCCCACTAAGAGGAATACACTCAAATGTTTACAAATCATATATAATATATAAAATAAAACATAATACAGTCCATAAGAGAGAGAGAGAGATGATTAACAAGGAAAAAATTATCATCTCCCAAAACTTAATTTACAAGAAAAAAATATCATCTCGCAAAACTAACTATACATTTGACTGTTTCTCTCCCAGCTAGGCTAGGGTACCCGGACAAAACCAAGTAATTTCACCCCAAGACAAAGACAGAAAACATATTGGAAAAGAAGATAAAGGGGAATAGAAGACACCGTTAAGTGCCTTCCAGTCCACTATGGGAGGTCATAAACATCATCCAGTCAGTAGAAAGAACTCACTCAACAAATCAGAGAAGCTGCCAAAGCGTTCTAGTCCGAAGATTTAGAGGCGATGGGCAATAAGTCACGTCAGTCATATTTGTAGTATAATGTAGGAGTAAACAAGTCGATGGCGATGTGTGCTTATTTAAAGGTCTGATAATCCATATTGTTGTTATGGGCTCGTAGTTGTACCGTAATAGTAATTGAATTACTTTCACATACCGACGCAAACTGTTGTCCATTACAACAATGTTAAATCAAGCCCATGGTTGAGTTCGGCTATCAGACCTTACATAGCCTTGAATATAAAATGTAAGGTTAATTCGTTATATGGGGGGGGGGGGAATGAATAAAATGTCTTGCATTGATGAACAAAATCCCATTTCCCATCACTTTATTTCTAAATTCACTAATCAGGGTTCCATTGATCCCAACATAATACACATTAATTCAGAAAAGAGAGTGAGCAGGCACTTATGTTGATAATAACAAGGAATGAAGTGAGTTGGAAAGTGCCAGAAGACGACAGAGAATAAAAACTTCGCGGCGGCGATGGGGGCTCGAACCCGCGACCTTATTGGTAGGACAACTCCGCCTGGCCGGGGAGAGCGTGACTCTACCGTTTGAGCTATCCACCACCTTACTTAATGCATACCGTCTTGTGACTGTGGGTTATATTTATTACCAAAAAAAAATGAATATAAAAGCTTCAAAAAGGAACAAAATACCAAACATGAAACGTTTCGGGCTCAAAACCCTTCCTCAGTCAGCAACAAAGAAACTAAGATTTTATAAGCCAGTTTTTCTTCTCTCATGGCCTCGTCGACGTAACACCGTACAAAGACGGTTGGTCACAATGTTATAGTTCATGACGCAGATTTAAAACAAGTCAGATTTAACAGCTACATATATCTGAACATCGATATCAAAGGCTTCCTTTTGTTTTCTTGAGAGAGGACCTACCAACTTTCTCTGTCGTGGAATTTAGTAATGTTGTATTTATGTGTTTTTTTAAAATGTTTTTTACATGTTGTTGGCTGATGAGGGGTTTGGAGCCTGAAACGCTGTCGTGGAATTTAGTAATGTTGTATTTATGTTTTTTTTAAATGTTTTTTACATGTTGTTGGCTGATGAGGGGTTTTGAGTCTGAAACGTTCCGTGTTAGGTATTTTTGTTTATTACTTTCTACACTCCACAGATTCTAGCAGCTTATTATTACTTGATATGTACTACAAGTGTAAAAAGAAGTAGTCCTTCAGAGCCATTCGGCCCATGGAGCCGGAGTTTAAACCGGTTCGTTTCTATAGGGTGAAGCAGAAAATAGCAATTGCTTGCTACCCTCTGGACCAACAGCTTCAAGTAAAATGTAGAACGAGACATGACGTCTGTTAGGCGATATATCATTTTTTTTTCCGACAGAGACAACAGTGTTAACGGCCAGGTACTCATTTTACACCCAAGTACGGTGAGAGAATATGAGTAAGGAGCCTTTTCCAAGGACTCAACTATGCGCTGAGCGAGGCTCGAACCCAGGACCTTCCGATCCGAAAGTGAGTGTCATACCACAAGACCACATAGCCGGAAGGCATTTAAAAGATAAGTCCTATTTCAGCCTTAAATGAGATAGATAATGTCATGTGCTCCATGAATAGCCCGGTGGCTCTTGATAAAAAAAATGGCATGAAGTCTCTTTGGAGGTTAGCACATTAGAGTGAGCTTTATTTTGAAAGTACAGTGTATTTCCCTTTATAATCAAAATGGGAGACAACTATAAACGACAAGGGCAATATACTAACAATAATATAGGTAACAAATACAATTAACATAAAAGAATAGGGTCTAATAAGGGGACATCATTCATGACAAACTAACTCAATGAAAATATTAAATGATTATCTTCCTTTGATAATTCACACAATAATTATATAGAGTCTAGTATAAATAAAAGGCAATCATTACAGATTAGATTTTAAAAAACCTGAGTTGTGATTACCAATTGTGTCAATTACAGTGACCTGGTGCTGACGCGGTGCAGTCGAGATTTTTACTGACCCCCCCCCCCCCCCCTCCTATACTTTCAATCATCATCCAGTACAGAGCTCATCCTGGGGAAGCCTTCCGTAAGCTCCTCGTGCTAAAAGAAACAACTCAAGTATTCCTTTAATTAACCCTAAGAAAAAATACAACCTAGTATCTTTAACTAACCCTAATAAGAGGAGAAATAAACACCCTGAGACATTTATTAAGACCTATAACTAAGACTAATAGAAAAAATATATATATCTCCAACCTCGAGCTGACCCTAATAGAAAAGAAAACAAACCCTAGGACTGCTTCAATACTTCAACGACAAAATGGTGGCAGGGAACCAAAACAATGGTCACATGAGGAGATTTTAAACTTTCACTAATCTATCAAGGCTGTTGTTTTGTTTTTTGTTTTAAGGGTTTTACGGCGCTTGCAACACATTTGGGTCATATCAGCGCCAGTAAAAAGGAAGAAAATGGGATAGTAAAAAGTTCTTGAATTACAATTAAGGCACCAAAGAAGCAGATGTAGATTCTAAGAGCACACTCTCAAAGTACTTGGTTTGAGATCACCAAATGTTTCATCCAGATACAACCACAGGTCCACGCCAAGAGGAATACACTCAATTGTTTACAAATCATACATATGTAAAAGGGGAAAAAATACAGGGCATAACAGAGAGATTATTTACAAGACAAAAAAATGTCATCTCCCAAAACTCTAACTATACATTTGACTGTTTCCCTCCCAGCCAAGGTATCTGGCCACGACCAGGATAAAACAAAGTAATCTCATTCCAAGACAAAGACAGAAAGCATGTTGGAAAACAGATAAAGGGGAATAGAAGACACAGTATGTGCCTCCCTGCTCACTGTGGGAGGTCAGGAACCCCACACAGAATCTATCAAGATTTGTTCTATAGTTTTTTAAATGACAACTCATTCGTCTATAGTGTTTCATTCACCCTGTTTTGATGATAAAGGGTAAACCCAGAACATCCACATTATATTTTCGTATATTAAATTGAAGCTTACATTCAATTTCACATTGTTATTTATTTCTTCGAGCTTCGAGCAGGAACCTTTCGATTATATGTTATTGAGGACAGTGGTAGCTTGGTGACCAACTTTTCAGAGGGATAAAAAACAGATCATTCAAGCACACACAACCACTTTGGTCCATTATTCCAAGCCCAATTCCTCCCCTCCCCCTGGAATTGAGTAAGGAAAGGAGGGGTGCAGGAGGCAAAAATCTTCCTTAAAATCTAGGAAGAGATCATTATTGATCGAGTTGAACTCGTGGTAATAAAGATGATGTAGCAGTTGTGGTGTGATGTGGTCATGGATGTTGGACGGGTGATGTAGTGGTAGTTATTACTGTATTTATTTTCTCATGCTTTCTTACTCTTCTGCTGAAAAGACAAACCGTAACAGCTACGATTTTATGATTTTACAGTGACAGTTATCCACTATGGGGTCTCTTAAAATAGTCCTTTAGAGCCATTAGGCTCCTGGAGCCGGAGTTATCCCGTTTTCTTTAACGTGAAATGGACAATAGAAATTACTTGCTACCCTTTGGATACCTAGAATGCTGGTTATTATCGTAACGTACTTTCTGCTAACAGACCCAGCTATCCATTTGGGGAGACAGTCGGGTCAGATAAAAAATTCGACTGCACCTGGGATCAAACTCTGTCCCTTGGCGTGTAAAGCAAGTGCTTTAGTAAATGATCGACCATGGACCCCTAGTTTCTTAAAGTGACAAAAATTAATTAATTTTTTAAAAATTTTAAATTGAGCTCTTTATATAGCACAATATCCACTAAATGTGCTCAAAGTGCTTTACATAGTGTCCCTGACTAACAGCAACACGAGTACAGTGAGAGAATGTGAGCAATGAGTCTTTTCCAAGGACTCAACCATGCACCGAGTGAGGCTCGAACCCATGACCTTCCAATCTGAAAGCGAGTGTCATACCAATAGACCACATAGTGGCTCATATATTCATATTTCAGATCGTGTTAAATATAAATTCACTTTCTGGCAACTATTTCGTTTCAACATGTTACCACATTGAGGTAATGGGTCTCAAATTTAACCAGTTAACTGCAGGACTCTGGAAAAATATGTGTTTAAAAATTTGGCAAGGTAACTCGTCCTTCACATTTCGATCGATTTAAATGACCCTCATTTTGGCATAAAAGACACTCAAACCTGGGACTTCATAAAATCTTAGGTTTGAGAGCATTTTTGTTTCTGTTCTTTTTTTTTTTTTTGGGGGGGGGGAGGGGTTTGTTCGTTTGTTTGTTTGGTTTTTTTTTTGTTGTTTTTTTTTTCCAAGATTTAAATCGATCGATATTTGAAGGACTAGCTTACTGGTAACAGACACCGACATAAAGATCCTTGGATTACTGCCACTCCTTACCCGTAGGCAACAGTCACGACTCATTTACTTTTCAAAATATCACCACAGCCAAATTACCATAACATCCAAATTTCAGCCTAAACTTTTGACCCACGCCACTGACATAGTCCACCACATCCACTGACATACAAATATTCCATCCACAAAAACATCTCACAGGCATTCGAGTTTCTTCTTCCCCATAACAGCAAAGAAATGGAACAGCTTACTAGAAGAAATTGTGTTCAGGAAAGGCCATACATTTATGTATATGGTTTTTCTCCAGTATGTGTTCTGGTGTGCTCTTGTGCACTCATAATGAAATCCTTTCCACAAGAAACACATATAAATTGCCAAGTTTAGTTAGAAGGTCAATTTTTATCAAAAATAAGTTCTTGTCATAAAGGATTAAATCAACCCTTTTTGTACATAGTCGGGACATATCAACGCTTAAGTTCACTTCTAAATATTTTTTACAGCTAGTCAAGTTGAAAAAGTATGAAATTTGAGAAAAGTTGCTGGATACCTTTCCCAGACATCTGACCATAACTTCATGAACAATCAACCGATTTACTTCAAATAAAGATTAAAATGCTCTGGGGAGCATATTCTTTAAGAAAATGAAAACTAATGCAAATCCAAAATTTAAATGGCTTTTACCATCTTTGAACTGTGATAAGTCATTGTAAACTTATGACTTTTGACTGATGCCTCTTGGCTCCTGGCAAAGCATAGGGCCTCAACAGCACTCCTCAGCACAGACTTTGTCTCACTCCAGGTAAGATTGGAGACGGACAAATCTTGGTGAAGGCTGCTCCTCCAAGTCTGTTTTGGACGATCTTGTTTCCTCTTGCCCTGTGGGTTCCATTCAAGAGCCTGTTTGGTTATATTATAGGGCTCTTTCCGCAGGGTATGTCCAACCCATCGCTACTTTCTACGCCTGACCTGGACATCCATTTGTTCATTGTAAATTTGTAGTCCTGATAAATGCCTAACTTTAGGTAGGACATTTAAATGGTTTTTCTTGCTTATGAAATCAGATATGATTTTGTAAATGTGCATTCTCAGGTCAAACATTTATGGTTATTCTCCTGTATGAGTTCTAATGTGATCTTGTAAAGTTCTATTCTGAGTAAATGCCTTTCCACAAGTCTCACATTTATACGTCTTTTCTCCTGTATGGGTTCTGATGTGATCTTGTAAAGTTCTATTCTGAGTAAATGCCTTTCCACAAGTCTCACATTTATATGGCTTTTCTCCTGTATGGGTTCTGATGTGATCTTGTAAAGTTCTATTCTGAGTAAATGCCTTTCCACAAGTCTCACATTTATACGTCTTTTCTCCTGTATGAGTTTTAATGTGCATTTGTAAATTTGCATTCCAGAGAAATGCCTTTCCACAAGTCTCACATTTATATGGCTTTTCTCCCGTATGGGTTCTGATGTGATCTTGTAAAGTTCTATTCTGAGTAAATGCCTTTCCACAAGTCTCACATTTATATGGCTTTTCTCCTGTATGAGTTTTAATGTGTCTTTGTAAATTTGTATTCCAGAGAAATGCCTTTCCACAGGTCACACAATTAAATGGTTTTTCTTGCGTATGAATTCTAATGTGATCTTGTAAATGCGTATTCTGAGTAAATGCCTTTCCACAAGTGTCACATATATATGGTCTCTCTCCTGTATGAGTTTTGATGTGTCTGTATAAGTTTGTTTTACCAGTAAATGCCTTTCCACAAGACCCACATTCAAATGGCTTTTCTCCCGTATGAGTTTTAATGTGTTCTTGTAAATTTGAATTCTGAGTAAATGCCTTTCCACAAGTATCACATTTATATGGCTTTTCTCCCGTATGAGTTCTGATGTGATCTTGTAAAGTTCTATTCTGAGTAAATACCTTTCCACAAGTCTCACATTTATATGGATTTTCTCCTGTATGAGTTTTAATGTGTTTTTGTAAATGTCTACTCTGAGTAAATGCCTTTTCACAAGTCTCACATTTATATCGCTTTTCTCCCGCATGAGCTTTAAAGTGTTTTTGTAACTCTGTATTCCAGTTTTCTTCCCTATGAGTTCTGGTGTGTTCTTGTAAATGTCTATTCTGAGTAAATGCTTTTCCACAAGTATCACATTTAAATGGCTTTTCTCCTGAATGGGTTTTAATGTGATTTTGTAAATCTGTCTTCCAGATAAATGCCTTTCCACAGGTCACACATTTATATGGCCGTTCTGCAGTATGAATTCTTGTGTGATTTCGCAACTTCAAACTCAAAGAATTTTGAGATTCCTTATCATCTTGTGGCTTGTCTGTTGCATTCAAATCAAATCTTTGATCTCGTCTGTTGTGATTTGTGGAAAGATGTTCCAAAGTTGTATCAAGATTGTTCTGGAAATCAGTACCAGGCCTGTGCCATTCCACACAACTGTCTGTAGTTTTATCCACGTCAATTTCAACAAGAAAGTCTTCATGGAGTCCATCATTCAAAGACTGGTCACAATCGTTAACATTGTTGACATCTGTTTAATAGATATTGTAATATAATAATGAATTGATACAGCACACAGAATCCACAGAGTGCTCTAAGGCACTAAAAAAAAACCAAAAAAACTTGAGATTTTATATAGCGCAATATCCACTAAACATGCTCAAAGCGCTTTACAAGGGGTGCCTAGCCAACAGCAATACGTAACATGTAGGACGTGACATGACGCTTGTTAGGCGATATTACATATTTTTCCGACAGAGACAACGCTGTTAACGGCAAGGTACTCATTTTACACCTGAGTACAGTGAGAGAATGTGAGTAAAGAGCATTTTTCAAGGACTCAACTATGAGCGAGTCCAAACCCAGGACCTTCCGATCCAAAAACGAGTGTCATACAACAAGACCACACAGCAGCACTACACATACAAAAGCCAATAGGTAACAAAAAACACAAATACTATTACTATTCAAAACCATGTCTGAATCGGAATGTTTTCAAAAGTTTCCCAAAATTACTGAGCTTGGGGGCATCTTTGATTTCTTTATCTAATTTGCTCTATACTTTTGAGGCCCCAACAGATAAAGACTTTTCAGCTATGGGAATATTAATCAATCATTAATTTTGGGATCGGAGTGGTCCAGCAAGTGTAAATAATTTAAGAAGCCCCAAGGGACAATGTCATATTCTTACTCCCCCTACCCCCCACACACACACACACACACAAAAAAAATCCTAAATAATTATAGTGATAAATTATGTCCAGTGATAGAGTTAAATAATTATGTGTATTGTGAATATAACATTATAGAACAGATAAACGGCTTATTTTCAAGATATTCACTACATCGTTAGAACCAAAATATAGGTTGACTGTGATAGAGAATATTCCAAATGTTGAGATTTATCAAATGATGAGCTTACAAACCTATACACAACCAAAAAAAAGTAAACAAAAAAATAAAATAAAAAACTGGACAGATATTCAGTGGATATCAAGCACATCATTAAAATACCTTGTACAGTCTTCAAGTCCATGGACGTAACCTCTGACCCCTGACCACTGGAAGAGACTGGCCCCTCACAAATTGTTTTACAACTCTGGTCTCCTTTGTTGACATTGCAGGGTTCCTGAAAAAAAGGAAGAGAATAAAGAATAATGACCAACAGGTACAAGCACCCGTGGGTCAGTACCGACCAATAACCACCCTGAAAATGAAAAGATATCACAAAGCTACAGATTATTTAGACCTTTTTCAGGTTAGCTACTTTTAGTGTAACAATCTGGCCAAAATGAACACCCAACTTTGGAATATGAGGATCTTAAATGATTTTCTCTTAAATTCTGTGGATCCCAGGAAGAATCCCACCTTTGTCTCTTTGCAAAGAATAAACTATCAATTTAAACTTTATTATTATTATTATTATTATTATTATTATTATTATTATTATTATTATTATTATTTTTATTATTATTATTATTATTATTATTATTATTATTATTATTATTATTATTAAAAGCGTCATGATAAAGTTAAAGTTGATCACAGACAGACGAGTGCAGAGAGAAATGAGGAAATGTTTTATTTTTATCAACTCTGAAAATGGTAAATTTATGTGTCCAATCTCTCTTTTTTTTTATTTGTAATCATCATCCTCATTTTGTGTTTTGTTTTTTTGTATCTATTTTATGAATGTAAAGAGACTAGAGCCTATTGTATTTGAGAGTACTGCCCTTTACAAATGTCATTTATTATTACAGTCCAAACTGGTATTCGGGATGCTATTAAATTGGGACAGCCATTTTATTGAGACAAATCCTTGGAAACGAAATTTTTTTCTATATAAAAATAAAAAGTCAGACCCTTTCCAATTCCCAGCAGCTTAATTGAGACAGCCCGCCGCTTAATGGGGACAATTGTGACAAGGATCGTCCCCATAAAAGAGCTTTTTCAATGTCTTCAATCATTTAAAACTGTGATTCATACAATGCAAATTAGTCAAACGGGAGAGTCAACCTGGGGGGAACAATAGAATTTACCTGTATCCCCTGTTAGTGTCTATCGCGACAGCCCATCGAGTGTGTGGTCGAACCGTTCATCATAGTCATGACAGAGATGTGAACAATAGAATTTACCTGAATACCGAGTCAGTGTCATCAACCACACATGGTCATGAGTCAATGGCCATGATGCCAGGTTTGCAGGACAACTGACGAATGGTGTGATGGGTAATGAGTGATTGCTTTGTTTGTTCAAGGCTGTCACCACCAAATGGTTTGTTTGTTCAAAGAGACGAATGGGTAGACAATGCATTCTTAATTCGTTGGTTACTTATGCAACCATTATGAGTGTCATATTAGTTAATTGTTTTGTGCAGTTAGATTTGTGTCTCATCGTTAGAGGTAGATTAAGGTGTCATTTGTTTTTCATTAAGACGTGAAATGTCACTGTCTGATAAACGTTGTTGCATTAACTGACATACAAAGTGATCTGAAAAATTGCCAATTCCATGACTACCGCTTAATTGGGATGATTCGTCGGGACCCGATCCGTCCAAATAAACCGGTTTGGACTGTATTATCATTATCACCATCACCATCATCATCATCATTACGGACAACAGATAAAATATAGAACATTATCTCACCTTACACTGTGTCCCCAGTGATGACGTCTCAGAAGACAGGTCTGCTGTTACAGTGTCTTCAAGTTTAATTCTAACACTGTCATCAATGCTTTGTGCATAGACATCATTAAATTGTGAAAAGGTTTGGAAAGAGTTCTCTGCCTTACCGTCTTTATCTTCAAGTTTAAAACTAACATTAGAGACTCTGCCTTGCTGTCATCTTCAAGCATAACATTGACACCAGAGAATTGTGAATAAATGTGGGAAGACTTTTTTACAGATTTAAGTTTAATATTGACATCACTGAACTGTGAAAAAGGGAGGGACGAATTTTCTACTTGGATGTCTTCATCTTCAAGTTTAACATTGACTTGCATGGTCTGTGGATGAGACTCCATTATATATTTACAACTTCTACTTCAACCAATTCAACACCTACATCAGAAGACTGGCATAAGGTTTCTGGTGATGTTTTAGTTTCCATAAGATTTTTAAAGGATGGCATGGAATCTTCTGGTGCTCCAACATCTTCCAATCCGATATCTGAGTGTGATGTCTTGGAACATGTTAAATCTTCAGGTGACAGCCCCTCACATATGTCTGGTTCTATTGTACAAGACTCCTCCATCTTTACTTCTCTCTGAAAGATTTAAGAAAAGACACTGGGATAATAAAAATAAATCACAAGAAATGTTTGAAACAATAAAAAAGATGTGTTATGAGTGCTTGTTTTGTTTATTATGCTAGTCTGATGTGTCTTTCATTATTCTTTATTCTTTTCATCTAGAAAAGGCTAGAGACATATACGTGTAATCATCAATTTCTAAAGGCTGTGTCTAGGAAAAATCAAATCTCTGATTGAAAACTATGCCGAAGAATAACAAGATGGTGGCTCAAATTTTAATCCCCATTCACCAGGCATATCAGACTAATTTTGCAAAAGATGCAAAACAGGGCATAGAACGCACACCCAATTTAGCAAGTTTAGGAAGAACCAATGTCTTAATGATGGCACCTGTCAATTGTACTGAAAATTAAACTGGTGATTGGTACTCCCAACCCCCATGCCCCTCCCTCTTCCCTTCCCAAAACTTATCTGGCATGGTAGTTTTTTTCATCGCTTGCAGCCGTTGTGGCCGCAAAAAAAAATACATAATATCACTGATTTGCATTGCGGCCGCAAAATCTGCAATTTTTTGCAAAATCTGCAAATTTTCGAGATTATGCAAAGAAAAAAAAAAACAATATTTTTTTTAAAGGCAAAAAAAGAAGAAAGAAAGACTTTTTTTTTTCCTTTTAACTTGATAGCTCGTGTAGGACATGAAAGATAATTAATCAAGAGTAGTTTCTTTTTTACTATCTCATTTTCTTCCTTTTTACAGGTTCTGATATGACCTTACATTTGTTGCAAGCGCCTTGAAACCCTTAAAAACAAACAAATACTGTCCTCTTTCATGAACTAATTATGGGTTTTTAGGAAAATTAACCACAAATTTTGCTGTTATCCTTGCAAAATTTGGGATTTTAGTTTGCAAAAAACCGCGCTGTCAGACCAATAGACTTTTTAAAAACTGGCCTCCCGAACTCCACCCCTCTCTCCACACTGATTTTGTTACCCCCCCCCCCCCCCCCCCCCCCCCCCTTCTTTCAGGGTCCGAAATAATTCTAAAAATACAAAATATGCAATATGTGGCAACCTGTAAGCTAGAGCAAGATTACTCCACTTGGCAGAGTCCACTTTTTTCTAGAAGTGCCTGGCAGGAGCTAATGTGGCCTATAACTGAAATATGAGACATGAATTACAGCCTTGACCACATGCCCATCAGTGGTGAACCACCCAATTTTATCAATTTTTTAAAAACGCAAAGGCTACATTCATAGCGTCCTGTATGTAGCCTGCAAGATTAGGCCAGACTAGGTTTACAGCAGGGCTGCCAGATGGACGCGTGCATGCCCAAATTGACAAAAATTAGAATCATGTTTCTATTATTTATATTCATTTATTTCATTTGTTAACGTTTTTCCCAGTCTAGGCAATTTTATGATAACCAAAACCAAAGAGTTTTTCAAGTCGGTCAAAGTGTATGTTGACTTTGGTCATTTGATTTCCATTTGGCCACTTTTGAAGTCAAAATTGGTAACAAGTAACTTTGACCATCTGGCAGTTTACACTCATGGCCAACAAAAAGGTATGAATCTATGAGTATGAGAAGAGGTTGCGCAAACATTGAGATCATGAGAGGAAACAAAGTTGTCATCACTCAGCCCCTTTTGTTTTTAGCAAGATATTTTTATCAGTAGTTCTCACTAAATTGTATTAATCAGGCTATAAACATTCAAGGTTACACATAGTTTTGTGTATTGGTACGTTTTCACCAGCTGGATGAGTATTTTAACTTAGTGCAAAGCATGAATACTTGTAGAGTAGCTACATCACAGTTTCTGTCTCTAGTCTTTACAGCCGTGTTCCCATATTCGTCGAAACACAGATTTGACAATCTTTTCCAACTGTCCTGTGTTGTTCGTCGATTGCGTGTTGCATTGTAATTGCTTTAATTTTATTTCATCTTCCTATCAAATCATCATTTGGTATCAGTTATATTCACATTTTAAAGTTCTGAATAAAGTAAGAAGTTCAATGAGTTAAATCCTGACAATCAGAGAGAGAGAGAGAGAGAGAGAGAGAGAGAGAGAGAGAGAGAGAGAGAGAGAGAGAGAGAGAGAGAGAGAGAGAGAGAGAGAGAGAAAGAAGAAGAGAGAGAGAGGAGAGTAGAGTGAGAGAGAGTGAGAGAGAGAGAGAGAGAGAAGAGAGAGAGAGAGAGAGAGAGAGATGGAGAGAGAGGGAGGGGAGGAAAGGGGGTGATAAAGTTATACAAATGGTAGAGGCTATTCAGACTAGAGTCTGAATTGTCTCCCGTGGCTATTCGGACTCAAACTCCAATGCCAATGTGCAATCAAAAAGTTCTTCAGATTCAAGTATGAACATCCTAGTCTTCCGTGACAAAAAAGATGTTTTTTTTGTTTTTGTTTTAAATTTCAATTTATTGTAATTTTAATTTTAATTATTGACAATTCCATAAAAATTGATGCAAATGACAATAATAATGATATAGTTACTATCATCAACAAGTCGTCGAAACCCGCATTATTTGGCGAGAAAGAAAAAATCATCAATCAATTGGAAGTCCATTAGAAATTTAAAAAGAAACTAGTTAAAACCTTTCAAAAGGAGCAAAAGTCAGTCAAAGGAACAGGTGTAAAGGGAAAGCTTTTCTAACAACTTTACACGATGTCCAAATAAAATCAGGAATTACAGACAATGATCCATCTGAAGTCTGAAGTAGGGATATCAATCAATTGAAGTCTGAAGTAGGGATATCAATCAATTGAAGTCTGAAGTAGGGATATCAATCAATTGAGTCAGTCTGATAATATGGGCAAAACAGAATTTTCTCTGAACTCTTCTTTTGCTTCAATCAGTCACTCTTTGCCCATCACTGCCCAAACTGTGTCCCCCTGTGTTTGCATTGAAGTTGAGTTCGAACAGCCATGGGGGACTATTCAGACTCGAGTCTGAATTGCCACTGCATACGAATCGTCAGTCCAAATTATGTCGTAATAATAAGCTCAAAGTGGTTTAGCAAAATTTTTGAAAGCCAGAACTTTCCTTCCCATTAAAGTTGTCATACAAGCTGCGTTTTCAATTTATTTGCACTTCTTGATTTTTCCATTTTATTAAATTAAACTGGATTTTAAAAAAACAAAAAACAACTCATTATGCAACATCTTGTCAAAATTTCAATTGTATGTAATCAGTGTTCCTATCCCTTTCGTGTGATATTGGTTTCAAATGCTAGAGTTACATTTAGAATGTTTATTATAAACTGCCTATTTACAGTTTAGTGTCAGAGTCAGAGAACAACGGAGTATAACAAAGCCAAAAACCACAATCTGCGGCAAGTTTTCCTGCTAATAAGTATCTAGTACTCTGGGAAAAAAAAAGAAAAAAAAAAATCAAAATGCTTGAACTTGAGGATGTAACCTAGATAAATTATAATGCGCTTATGATTCTCTATCTGACTCTACTCTAATTCAAATTCGTAAGGCTAGAGGGACCCGCCACATGATAATATGGGAGGCCTTCCGAAAGCTCCTCGTGCTAGCATTTCTTTCAATTTGTCATTTTAAAAACTCTAGAACAAGCCTTGATAGATTGGTTAAAGTTAAAACTTTCCTAATACGACTATTGTTTCGGTTTTCCGTTGCCATTTTGTTTTGTGAAGTATTGAAAGCAGTCCTATGGTTTGTTTGTTTTCTATTACTATCTAATAGAGTTAGCTTGAGGTTGGAGGGTTTTTTTTCTGGGTTAGTCATAAGTCTTAGTAAATGTGCTAGGGTGTTCGTTTTTCCTATTAGGGTTAGTTAAAGGTACTAAGGTTTCATTTTTCCTAGGGTTAGTTGAGGGACAATTTGAGTTGTTTCCCTTAGCACGAGGAGCTATCGGAAGGCCTCCCGATATAATATAAAGTGGAAAAGCCACTTCGATATAAATTGTTTCAAAAACTGTAAATCATTAAAACATTTTCTTTTTCCTTAATTTACAAACCACCAATATTTTAATTTTACATCTCAGGGTTTTTGTGTGCGATAGAATTGAATAAGTAAATCTTTGTGTTGTGATTTGTGGTTGAGCATAAACTTAAAAATATGAGTTTGAGTAATTTTTACTCCCTGTCTGCGGGGTTTGAATTGACAACGATAGGTGGTATGTATGGATAGGTTACTTACTCATGAGTATCAAACTATCAAACAATAATATAGGCTCTCACAACAGCAACATTCAGGGGCTTTTGTTTATATTTGAATAAAACATTTTTATTTTTAGGGCCATTTTCTTTTCGCTGTGATTATCCCCAGACAGGTGTCTGGGGATAATAAAAATTTGTTATCCCCAGACTCCTGTCTGGGGATAACAAATATTTATTATCCCCAGACGCATATTTGAAACTCCGCTCTTTTAAACATTCCAGAATATGGAATGTTTGCAGATGCACATAGAAATAAGGAAAGTTAATAAAATATCTATAAAAACATAAAATTAACCAACATTAAAATCAGTTGTTACTACATATATACAATATGCGTCGACTTCGAAGTTGGTGTCATGGCCGAATGGTTTAGTCGTCTGGCCTGGAAGTTTGACCATAATCGACGTTACGGGTTCGAATCCTGGTAACGTCACTTTTTTTTTTTTTAAATTCCGTCTTCTTTTACAGAACGTTGAAAGGGATAAATGTCCCATCCATCCTCCCCCCCCCACCTCTTTTTTAATTATTAAACTCTCTCTCTCTCTCTCTCTCTCTCTCTCTCTCCTCTCTCTCTCTCTCTCTCTCTCTCTCTCTCTCTCTCTCTCTCTCTCTCTTGTTTTTTTCTAGTTTCTAGCAAATATATTCGTCCCCACTCCGATCTCAAATAGTGTCTTAAAAGAATAAATAATTAAAAAGCAAACAAACAGAAATTTTCAGAGAGCGACCAAATGGTCAGATAGAGGAGAAAAAAAAAACAATAATTGTTTTAAAAATTAAAACAATAATTGTTTTAGAAATAAAAACAATTTAAGAAATTCATGCTCAGACACGGAACATTTACATAAAGGTTTAGCAAACAAAAAAACTCAAAGGTTTAGGTCAAAATATAAAAAAAAAAAGAAAAAGAGAGATTTCCCTCGGAGCAGGGAATAGTGTTAACAATAATAATAACAATAATAATAATAATAATAATAATAATAATAATAATAATAATAATAATAATAATAATAATAATAATAATAATAATAATAATAATAATAATAATAGTATGATAATAAGAGTATTAATAATAAAAATAATACTATTATTGATAATAATATAATAATGATTATGATGGTAATAGTAATAATAATAATAACAAATATTACAATTATTATTATTATTATTATTATTATTATTATTATTATTATTATTATTATTATTATTATTATTATTATTATTATTATTATTATTATTATATCATCATTGACCAAAACAAAAAATACAATAATAGATCTAGAGCAAATTAAATAATGAAATAATATTATCGGAGAAATAAAAAATTCAACTGATTAAAAAAAAACTCTTGCTCGGAACTCGGAACAAAAGGGAAAACAATGAAAATCAATTGGGAAGAAAGAAAGAAAAGTAAAAAAAAAAAAAATGAGTGGGGGGGGGGGGGGGGGGGGGGGTCGGCGGACAGGGTCGAATCTGTGCAGCTAAAAGGAGTAAAATGAAAGGTGGCCTTACCCACTGAGCTGCCTATCCACACCGCTATCGGAATATTTTAAATTCATATATGAGCTAAACATATTTCCACCATTTTTGCGTCCTTGTTTTGGTAGTTATTTTCATCTCTGATTCGAATAAAAATATGTTGTTGGATCTAGTTTTGTGGACGTGTGATACTAAATTGTATTGTCTTGTGCGAAGCAGACAGGAAAATAACAGGTGTGGGTTTTGGGTTTGGGGCGAACAACACCATGGCCTAGGATTTCGTCCGTGACATAAAAATTATTCCCGGTCGTCCCCAAAATTGTGGCCAGAATGAGCAAATTATAGAAACAAGAGATGATCAATAAAGTTAACAGGTAGGTGGTAATGAAAATTTTAATGGTTGGTGGACTATGAACAGATTTGATGATTAACAACTTTCTTCCTGGTTGAAAATAAAAAGTCGAATTGCCAGTTTGACGTTTTCAGATCAAAGTAACAAAAGAAATTTCATTGATCCATTTGCTTTAAGATATTTTTTTAAAAAAAAGAGCTGGATTTGACATTTGATCACTATTTACTTTCATCTTGTGTTAAATATCACTTGATATATTAACTGTTTTGGGACACAACCACTAGTATTTTTTCCAGAATATTTGGTATTTTTCACGCCTAGTTTGGCATTTTGCATAAAATCTTTCTGCCCACTTGCTACATGCGTCTGGGGATAGTATCCTCAGACAGGTGTCTGGGGATAACGAATTTTTAGTATCCCCAGACAGGTGTCTGGGAATAATGACAGCCTTTTCTTTTACAAGGGGACACTAGAGTTGGGTTTATCGATTGCTTTTATTCGATCAAGGCTCGAGCCCCAATCCAGGATAATTATTCGAGCAGCATACTCGAAAAGCGAGCGGTAGGCGAATCTGGAATAATTTCTAACAGTACTTCTTCTTCTTCTTCCATTAAGATGGCCGTCTTTTCAGTAACAGGGGTTTTAGAAAGAAGCAGAGAGCGATTTTTTGAAGCCATCAGTCGAAAGGCTTGTTTACAAGTGGTTGGTAGGGAACACAGACTAATCTGTGGTAGGGAGTTCCAAAGTCGGATACAGGAGGCCTCCCGTAAGCTCCCAGACGTAACATCTCTTTCAATTTTTATTTTCACCGTGGATCTTTTGTCGGGATTAATTATTCAATTTGTAGATTGTATATAGTGGCATCTTAAAAACTTTGATAGATTAGTGAAAGTTTCAAATTTGCCAATGTGACCGGTTTCGGTTCTCCGCCGCCATTATGTCAGTTGAAGTCCAAGTTTGTTATTTCTGCTAAAGTTAGCTTGAGGTCTCCCGACGATACTGATTTAGTTTAGAAATCGACTAATACCCCCCCCCCCCAAAAAAAAAGAGAAGAAATAACAGATAAGCAAATCTCTGTGGGTAATTTTCAAAACGCACGTAACCATCTTGCAGTCCTAGTCATAACCCGCCGTTGACAAATCAGCTGCGGCGAACGAGAAACAGTTGTATTTTTTTTTTTTTTTTTTTTTTTTTTTTTGTTTGTTTGTTTTTTGTTGTTGTTTTTTGTTGTTTTTTTTTTGTTTTTTTTTTTTTTTTTTTTTCGTTTTTTTTTTTGTTTCTGTTTTGTTGTTTCTTTTTTTTCTTTGTTTTTTGTTTGTTTATTTGTTTGTTTGTTTGTTTTGTTTTGTGGTTGTTGTTTGTTTGTTTTTTGTTTTGTTTTTTCTCAAACGAATCGGTAGCTGCTTTTTTAAACGATATGCCAGAACGAATATTCCTTGGCTCAAAGATTCGGTTGATTGCAGATGACAGTCTATTATACAGACAAAAAAATCGGAAAAAGACAACAACAGGACCTCGTGAACCTACAAGAATGGAAAACGAGTGGAAAATGGAGCTCCATCTCAAAAAATGTCAAGTCATCCGAACAACCAATAAAAGGAGGACAATGACTACACAATCCTCAATCCACTATGAAAAAGTGAAAACTGAAACAAAGGCCGATTACTGGGCATAACAATCGACGACAAGTTAAGATGGAACCCACAAATTGAAAATATATGCAACAACGCCAATAATACCATTAGCTTTCTACGTCGAAACCCATCATCATGCCCCACATGAGTGAAAGGAAAGTGCTACAAAGTATTTATAAGACCTGTTTTAGAATACAGCAGCAGCATATGGGGCCCGGTTACATTAATAATAATAATAATAATAATAATAATAATAAATTAATAATAAATAATAATATAATAATAATAATAATAATAATATAATATATAATAATAATAAAATAATATAATAATAATAATAATAATAAATAATAATAATAATAATAGATCTTTATTGTCCATAAATATGGCAATTTGTCATTTAGTTACACTTGTCATAACGTTATATGATAACTATAACATTGAACAGACACCTCACTCCTACCCATTCTCTCTCTCTCTCTCTCTCTCTCTTCTCTCTCTCCTCTCTCTCTCTCTCTCTCTCTCTCTCTCTCTCTCCCTCTCTCTCTTCCTCTCTTTCTTTAACGCATGCGACATACACAACATTAACATATTCATTTCATTTTCAATTCGTTACATTCTTGGCAATTCAACACCAAATATTATCATCATTATCAATTGGTCACTTCATCTAGCCTAACATTAAACAAATTAATCAGTCAATCAGTCAACGCATGAATCCTTGGTTTTGCTCTACCATATGAAATATTCAACATTTTTATTGCTGATAGAATGAACGTTGATTTATACTTGTTAGTTCCACATTTAATCTGACAAAAACTTCTCCCAGATGGCAAAAGACCAAATTCATGGTATAAAATATGTTTTTTTATTGTTGGTAATTGAGAATGCTTTCCTTTCTATTGCTTTTCCATGAATTCTTTCTACTTCATCAACAGGATGGTTTATTATTTTTGATGCCTCTTTGTAATTCTAAATCATCATACAACGCTTTATATAATATTAAGCGATAAGATAGAAATGATTCAAAGAAGGGCCTGTCTATTTGTCGGTAATGATTACACCCGACAACACAAAGTAAACGCCACGATGGAGCATTTAAACTGGACCCCACTTATTGAATGGAAAAAGACGCAAAAGCTCAATATGTTGTTCAAGGGCCGACGAAGAACGAATACCATTCATATTAATATTCTTATAAACCACTGAAGAAAAAAAAAAACGCATATGCTCTGCCAGATTCCAGAATCAATTTGCACAAACAGTCGTTTTTCCCCAATACCACTCGCGCATTGAACAGCATCCCTGAAAATGTCGGAGCAACCAATACCCCGACAATATTCTATAGTTATCTCTAGCAGTTTAAAACCAAAAGGTGTATATGACGTCAATGCCACCCCACCACACCTAGTTGCGTCAATCATCATCACATGAAGCTGCAACTATTTTGGATTGGATTAGAATCACTGCTTGGTGATGTCAGCTGCTCATTCATATACGATTCGACGACCACCCACTCGAACAGCTCGTTACCCGTTCGACCTAAGACGGAGACACGGACTCTAAAACTTTAGATACTTAGGCAGGTAGTTTGAGCACTACTCATCCATTTTCTTTCTCTCGGTCTCATTTCGCAATTTTCGCATTTTAAATAGACCATATACAGAGCTGCCTACTTGAAATTTCAAAAACTAGTAGTTTCCAAGTGAAAAAAAATAAAAATTCACTGTAAATATCTCAATAAATAAATAATTTGCCCTCAGCATGATCCAAAAATTCTCCAAAGTCCTGAATATAAGATCTAAGGAACTAAACTTTCCTATTTAATAAGATTTATTGTGTCTAAGAAGAGAATGTTGTTCTGAAGCTGGAGCCAAAAGCATTTCGTACCTAGTACTAAGCAGGTCTTCCTTAAATAACTTTTCTTCAAATTTTGACTCTTTTCTTAGGGAGAATAAAAGACTTTAAGTTTGTCATCATGACAAAATATTATATGCATAGTCAGTTGTTGAGGTTGAGGGATAAGCAGGGTGGCAGTAGAGACACAGAAGAGAGAGAGAGAGAGAGAGAGAGAGAGAGAGAGAGAGAGAGAGAGAGAGAGAGAGAGAGAGAGAGAGAGACTATTTTGTCTGAATATGGAATACTTAATGAACTCGGGATTATGCTGTCTTTTTCTGGGGTTTTTTGTTTGTTCTTTTTCAATATGAATTACGTTCTAATGAATTTTATGTTTAAAAACACAATAATTTGAATTGAGATGCAACCAAAAATATGTGACATAAAGCCTGGATAATTCTTTCTTTTAGATAAAAGCCACGTCTCTACAATCTCTATTTGAAAGACGAGATTTTTACCACTAAAAAAAAAAAAAAAACCAGACCAGGGTTGCCAGATAATTTTCAGGCATTCTGCCAACTGGATTTAATAAATCTGCCAAATACCACAAAAATCTGCCAAACCGTACTATTTATAGTACCCCCTTTGAAAACTCGTCAGTTTTGTTAAACAAAAAATTCGCATGGCCGATGTCATAATTATTTTTTTTTCATTTCCAAGTTTTTAAAAATCACTAATACATAAAAATTGCCACGGAAAACGTGGAGTAGACCTATCATCATCATATCTTGTCGCGCCAGTGAGTCAGCCAGTCCCGGGCAGTCTGGTTGTATTCCCTCAGGTCAGCATTGGTGCAGTGAGGTCCCAGCGAGCATTCGGACAGGATGTGGTCCATGGTCTGACTGGGGTGACCGCATGGGCATTCAGTGCCCGGTGAGATTTTCCATTTAAAGAGGTTGGTGGCGGTGTTTCCCACCTTTGCTCTAGCTCTGTTCAACGCCGCCCAATCTTTTCTCTTGAGGTCTGTGCCTACTGGGAGCTTTTCTGTTGGGGGCTGGAGGGCACCGTTTGCTGTCTTGTCCCATTCTACCCATTTGTCCAGGCGGCAGAATGCTGAGTGGTCTGGGTGAAGGCTCTCTACTGTGAGGAAGCTTTTCCTTGATTTGAGCCTGCTTTTGGGGCAATTGTGGTCATGAAGGGGGTGTCTCTGGTCCATTTCCTGTTTGTATTTTTGTATTTGGGCATGAGTTTCCCTCCGGATGTGTGGTGGGGCTATTCCTGCTGCACGGTAGACCATTGGTAATGGTGTTGCTCTCAGCTGGCCCGTTACGATCCGGCAGGCGTTGTTGGGCTCGGTGTCTAGCTTGGAGGCATGGCATGATCGGGCCCATACAGCTGAGCAGTACTCCACAGTTGAGTAGTTGAGGGCCAATGCTGTGGTCCTTAGAGTTTTAGGGTCAGTTCCCCAGT
>NC_088371.1:32012015-32027015 GCF_034508935.2 Berghia stephanieae
ATTATTATTATTATTATTATTATTATTATTATTATTATTATAATTATTATTATTATTATTATTATTTATTATTATTATTATTATTATGCCCTTGGCTAAGAAGCTCATAACATTGCCATCCGGAAGTATAACGGACCAACACACAAAACTGTGTGTAACCTTGAACGATTACAGTCTGGTTAATATAGTTTAGTGAGAATTACTCGTAAACGGGGATGGCAAAAAACAATAACAAAGACCCGAGTGACGTCAACTTCGAACTATTAATAGGGTTAGCCTATTATTTTTGGCCTGCCATAATACGCTTCAACAGTCGTAACGTCACTTCCCTCGTATTGACGCATAGTAACTTAGTAACTGGCTCTAAACTATCGGAACAATGGCGGACGCCCTTATGAAATATTTCTCCGACGAGCATAAAAGCGTATCCAGAGGGGGAAAAAACATTATAAATCTGATCTTTTACTCATTCTGATCACAAGACATATGAAAAGTTCTAGCCGACATGAAGTACCAATTTTCTTTGTTTAGAACCACGATGGACGCCGTTGCTGGACTATTGAATCCAATTACGAGCAGTTCTCACTCAATTATATTAATCAGACTATAAATGTTTAAGATTACACATAGTTTTGCGTGTTGGTACGTTATATCCGACTTGCAGGTATTATGAAATTTTTGGCTAAACGCAATGCATCAATATTTGTCCAAGCGGGCTTTGTGTCACAAATCCCGCGTTTTGATTGATGAAAAAGCCACTGGTAGTGTTTATGTAACCAGTTCAACTGAGGACAAATAATGAATAGGAAACATATTGAATCCTAAGGTGACATAGGTATAGACTCGAGCTCGCTACATTTTAAGACATTGGTAGAATAGGGAAGAAAAGTGTGATGTAAAAAAATGGTAAAAATGGTGATCTCAAACTATGTACACTGATAGTGTGCTCTTGGAATCTACATGTTACCTATTTGAACCATTCCCCTTTGTCTTACTTTTTCCTCAAGTCATTTTAATTGTAAATCTAGATTTTTTTTACTATCCTATTTTCTTCACATATATACACATTTAAAATCGTGGTTACTTTTTTATCCGTTGACATAGGCTTATGATTTTCCACTGAGTTGTTTAACATAAGCCTATCTGTGAACAGATAGTCGATGTTTTTGTTTTTGACCTGGAATTCGCTCACCACGTCGCGCACGTGATAAAATATCTTTTTTAGTCCCTTACTGTGGACAGGAAGTGTGTAGATTATTTTTTTTGTTATCCCTGTCCTCTTGAACAATTTTCAAGGCAGGAAAATACAATACAAAATACCATCCATTAATCTACGCGATGCCACGACTTAGTTTAGAACAACGTGCACGTGCCATTGGTCATCTTCAAGCTGGACAGTCTGTGACCAATGTCGCACGAATGTTGAATATCACAAGGAGAACTGTATATTCCTTAGTGGATCGATTTGAAATAACACAAACGGTAAGGGACCGAAATCGAACTGGCAGACCACCAGTAACAACACAAGGTGAGGACCGTTTTATACGCACCCTATATCTAAGGGATTGTTTTAGGACGGCAACTGAAACTGCGCTAGAGTTCCCAAGTTCACAAATTAGTCGACACACTGTTCGTTGCAGACTTAGAATGACAATATCGCAAGACATCAATTTGATGCAATCACTTCTTAGAGCACATCACCGGCTGGCCCGTCTTCAGTGGGCCCGTGCTCATCTGCGCTGGACAACGCATTTGTTCTCTTCTCAGATGAAGTACGCTTTGTGATTGGAAGAAATGACGGTAAATTACGTTGTTACCGAAGATCACACGAGTGAGTTCACGATTCTTGTGTCTTGGAATCCCCAAATAGAGGATATGGACAAGTGATGGTGTGGGGTGGAATAATCAAAGACTATAGGACAATTACTCTAGTCCAAGTAAATGCATCCCTAACCGGTGCAAGGTACATCCAGCACATTTTACAACCCCATGTTATTCCATTTTTTCATGAACATCCTAAATTTTCACTTCAACACGACAATGCACCATCTTACCGAGCTATTGTAACAAGGGATTTTATAGCAGCAAATAATGTTAAACGTTATCATGCAATATGCCCCGATCTAAATCCGATAGAACATATGTGGAACATAATCGGCCGCCAAGTTCGTTCATTCGACCCGCAAAATGAACAACAACTGTTCCACGCCATAAGAACAGCTTGGGATAACATTCCTCAACACCAGCTGGCCAGATTGACCAATTCCATGCGTAGGAGATGCAATGCTGTGATTGGACCGAACGGGGGACATACTCGTTACTGATTGAATTAGATTCACCTTCACTTCAAATGAAATGAACGCAAGTAATTTTATTAAAATGTCATTGTTTGTCAAAATTATAGTGTATGTTTTGACTTGTTACTTCCCTTTTAGAAGATCATGTTTTAAAATTCTATGTTGCGTACAAGATCAACCATAAACGTTACACATTCTAACAACATGAAAGATAAATGATAGTACTATGATAACACATAGGTTTTAAATAAACCAGAACAATATTTCAAACCAATTCTGTAGATACAACAAGTGTATACTTTCTTTTGATCACTAGTATATAACCTAAATGTGTTGCAAGCGCCGTAAAACCCTTAAAAACAAACAAATAAAAAAACAAGTATTTTACGATAGAGTATCGTCCCTTGATTTTCTTCGTCGTCGTCGTCGTCGTCGTCGTCGTCGTCGTCATCATCACTATCCGGGTACCTTCAGAGGTCTGCCATCTCTTTCTATAGATGGAACTAAATGAACCTCTTCGTTATTGTTTTTAGCCAGCCCTTTTTATAAGTAGTTCTCACTTAATTCTATCAATCAAGACTATAATATAGATTGAGCTTTTTGAGCTTTATATAGCGCAATATCCACTAAATGTGCTCAAAGCGTTACAAGGGGTACCTGGTCAACAGCAACATTAAACATGTAGGACGGGACTTGCTGCCTGTTAGGCGATATTACAATTTTTCGGACAAAGACAACGCTGTTAACGGCCAGGTACTCATTTTACACCTGAGTACGGTGAGAGAATGTAAGTAAAGAGCCTTTTCCAAGGACTCAACTATGCGCCGAGCGCGAGGCTCGAACCCAGGACCTTCCGATCCGAAAGCGAGTGTCATACCACAAGACCACATAGCCGCACAATGACGATCAATATGTTAATGAAAGCTCGGGTGAAGAAGAACATTCAGTATGGGATGATCACATGGTGGCAGTGTTGGTGGTGATGGGGCAAATACTCTTCAACAGTTGTAGCGTCACTTCCTTCTTGATGACGCATGGTAACTTAGTAACACTGGCTCTAAACTATCGGAACAATGGCGGACGCCCGTATGAAATATTTCCCCGGCGAGCATAAAAGCGTATCCAGAGGGGAAAAAACATAAATGTGATCATGGTTTGACTTTTACACATTCTGATCATAAGGCATATGAAAAGTTCTAGCCAGCATGAAGAATAAAAAGTAATGATTTTCTTTGTTTAGAACCAAGATGGCCTTCGTTGCCGGGCGGCGTGACATCAGACTATTGAATTGTATTGGGGTGTGACAAAAGGGGGTGTGGCATTGGGGAAGTGAAACACTGAATGATGAAGAGACAGATAATCCCAGAAAGTGGTTGGTGGATTTTGACCAGAAAGTGGTTGGTGGATTTTGACCAGAAAGTTCAGAAAGTGGTTGGTGGATTTTGACCAGAAAGTGGTTGGTGGATTTTGACCAGAAAGTTCAGAAAGTGGTTGGTGGATTTTGACCAGACAGTGGTTGGTGGATTTTGACCAGAAAGTGGTTGGTGGATTTTGACCAGAAAGTTCAGAAAGTGGTTGGTGGATTTTGACCACAAACAATGTGGTTGGTGGATTTTGACCAGAAAGTGGTTGGTGGATTTTGACCGGAAAGTGGTTGGTGGATTTTGACTGGAAAGTGGTTGGTGGATCTTGACCAGAATGTGGTTGGTGGATTTTTACCAGAATGTGGTTGGTGGATTTTTACCAGAATGTGGCTGGTAGATTTTGACCAGAAAGTGGTTGGTGGATTTTGACCAGAAAGTGGTTGGTGGATTTTGACCAGAATGGGGTTGGTGGATTTTGACCAGAATGTGGTTGGTGGATTTCGACAAGAATGGGGTTGGTGGATTTTGACCAGAATGGGGTTGGGTCAGTAACATTGATGACATGGCTGGATTGAGAACCCCTTGGATTTTTAAAGACTTTTTTTTCATTGTTTTTTTTTTAATTTGCCGTTCCCAGGATTTCATAAAAGTTTTATTTTCACTTTATCTCCTCCTGTTTCTTTTTTGGAATAAATGATGAAAGCCACACATTTATTAATTACAACATCAAGTTTAATCACTTTTTCAACACCAAACACATTCAGACAGTTTCCCATATGCATAATAAGTCAGGTATTTTTTATATAATAGATGAGCTTTCCAAGATGGCCACCAAAGTCATGTGACCTTATTTGTATATTCACTTATGTCATCATGTTGCTCTGTCATACCTTTTGGTATTCACGAAGTATCATTGAGTTTGCTTCAATTATTGTTGTTGTTGTTTTTTTAATGATTTTATTTTCATGAAATCACCAAATTCCTTCAACACTGGGAATTAAATAAAGTGAAAACAGCTCATCACTTTAAGAGTAAATTCCGCATCACTAACTATAACATTGTGACCAACCGTCTTTGCAAGGTGTTACGTTGATGAGGCCCTGAGAGAAAAAAAACTGGTTTCGAATTAAAAATCATAACACCCTATTTATCATTAAATATCATTATCAAGGAGAATAATCTTGCTTCAACTAATAATTTAATAGCAATAAAGATTTACGAAAGAAAGAAAACACAAACAAATCAAGAACAAACTTAAATATCATAATTTTAAAGAATTTTACAACAATCTAAAATGTATGAGAATTGGAAAATGGCATGTAAACTAGTCTTTTAAAATTTCTTGTTTTAGGGTCAAGTAATCTTGTGTCCATTAGTAGAACATTATTATTATTATTACCATTATTATTATTATTATTATTATTATCATCATCATCATCATCATCATCATCATCTTCATCATCATCATCATCATCATCATCATCATCATCATCATCATCATCATCATCATCATTATCATCATCATCAACATTATTATTATGATCATTATTACTATTATAATAATAATTATTAGTAATACTATTATTATTATTATTATTATTATTATTATTATTATTATTATTATTATTATTATTATTTTATTATTGATATCGTTGTTGTTATTATTAATATTATTGTTATTGTTATTATTATTATTATTATTATTATTATTATTATTATTATTATTATTATATTATTAATAATAAATAATAATAATAATAATAATAATAATAATAATAATAATAATAATAATAATAATAATATTAGCATCATCATCATTATCTATATTATTATTAAATATTTGCTAAGACAAATGATACTTTATAGAATTCATAATTTCGTATAACATCTATAAATAAAATTATATATATATATATATATATTATATATATATATATATATATATATATATATATATATATATATATATATATCGATTTCGCGGGGAAAGAACTATTTTCATTCGATATTGACAGAATCATTTTCTTGATTAGCTTGATTACGATTAGATGCATATTTTAATCGATGTGCTTGTCGTCGTTGCCATGCACGATTCGGCATGATTTTAGTTTATCAGTCAGTAGATATCAATATCAATAATTCGCAAGTCTTTACCACGCTTTACTTGGGAGGCCTTCCGAAAGCTCCTACAAAGGGAAACAACTTAAATAATATTCCCTCAACTAACTCCAAGAAATAGTAAAACCTAGTGCCTTCAACTAACCCTAATAGGAAAATAAACACCCTAGCACCTTTACTAAGACTTATGATTAACCCTAATAGGAAAAAAAACCCTCGGACTGCTCTGCACTACCTTCAATACTTCACAAATTAAAATGGCGGCCGAGAATCAAAACAATGGTCAAATTAGGAAATTTTAAACTTTCACAAATTTATCAAGGTTTGTTCTAGAGTTTTTAATTGCTTCTTTATGATGACAAATTGCATAAATAAACGCCTGACAAAAGATCCACGGTGAAAAAATACTGGGGATGTAGGAGCTTTCGGAATGTCTCCCCTTTACTTAACTTATGTGAGGTCAAATGAAAATCTGAAGCAGGCGCGAAAAATATCATGTCCCCGAATCTGTCTACATTTGGTTTGTTCGGGCTAGAAGCTAGACAGAACCAATTGGCAATTTGCCGACAACGTTTAACTAAATATTTCCCAGGGCAATAATTATCATATCGATGGCACAAAAACGACTAATATGATCAGTTATATTAGTTGATGTTGTTAATCGATGAAACTTGTTTAAAATTTCTATAAATCCGAATACCTTCATGTGATCAAGTTAATAATATCAATATGAATGCAGACACCCCCCCCCCCCTCCTCGCTCAGGGATTTCTGTACTTTTTTTTCCACGCAACCACAATCCAAAGCACACACACATAAATAGCTCGAAGTTGACGTCACTCAAGTCTTTGTTATTGGTTTTTGCCATCCGCGTTTATGAGTAATTCTCACTAAGCTGTAATAACCTGACTATAAACGATCATGGTTTTGTATGTTGGTCCGATATACTTCCGGATGGCAATGTTGTGAACTTCTTAGCCAAGCGCATACTAACTGTACACCACACACAACACACACACGCACACAGGCACACACACAAACGTACACGCATTGAGAACACACTACTACATAACAACACGGATCACCGCTAAATCAACAACACAACGGAAGTAAGAACTCTACTGGACAGATAGAGTTGAGGGTGTCGCCATAAGTTAAACCTGGGTATTATCCACCCGAAACCATCACATTGAAAGCATCAAAGGGGCAATATTAATACTTGATGTCATTAATAGATGAAAACTGTTGAAAACTTAGTGTAGGTATAATATCCTTAAAGTAATTAAGTGAATACATTATTTCGAATGCAACGATTTGCTTAAAAACGCCAAACTGACAACTTTTTACAGTGTAGAAATTGGTTGATTTTGAGAGTGTTAGTGTCGTCGGTAAATTTTTTATGATATCTGTTTGACTTAACGAACTTTCAAACTGACTCTAAATTATAAAAGGAAATCAAGTTATCTGTTTATCTATCTGTAAAAAATACACTTCTAATTTTCAAATCTTTCAGTAGAGTTGTGCGCCGTACAATTTTTTTATTGACTCAAATAAGCACAATGTTCCCCACAAGGCTATATTTTTTCTTCTTCTTCTTCTAGGTTCCATGCCTGGTCCAGGCTTCGGATACTGCATGAATTATCTCTCTCCATTCCTCCCTGTCTCTTGCTTTTTCAAACAGCTCTTGGATTGTTAGGTTGGTGAAGCCCTTCAGTTGGTCTATGAGTGTTTTTCTTTGTCTCCCCCGGGCGCGTTTACCAGGTATTTTTCCACAACTTGCCAGGTATTCATTCTTATCTTTCCTTACTATGTGTCCGAAAAAGGTTAGTTGTCGATCCACTATTAAGGGCATTAGTTTCCTTTGTTGGTATGTTTGTTTTAGCACTTCTTCGTTCGTTTTGTGTGCAGTATACAATATTCTCTGCATCCTTCTCAAGCACCACATTTCAAAAGCTTCAATGTTCTTTTGTGTTTCTGCATTTGTAGTCCAGCTTTCGCATCCGTATAACAAGATTGGCCACACGTAGCACTTCAAGACTCGGAATCTAATCCCGAACGACATCTGTTTGTTTTTCAAAATGTTTCCCAGGTCCATGAAGGCCTGTTTGGCTTGAGTTATTCTTGCTCGTATGTCTCGGTTACATCTTCCATCTGTTGTCACTATTGAACCTAGGTTGAACAAGCAGGATCCAATCCATGCCATTCAGCGAAGTAGCCAAGTCACTCTATTCCGCCTCCGAACAGGACACAATAGACTAAGAGGACATATGTTTACAAAGCTAGGTATTGGAACAACCCCTTATTGCCCATGTGGAACCGACCATGAAACCACTTTACATGTGCTTATGGATTGCCCATTATACAACGTGCAACGTTCGAACCACTGGGTCACCCCTACAACACTCAACACAAAGCTCTATGGCGAGGCTGAGGACCTAAAGCGGACCACAGACTTCATAGCAGATATCGGACTGCAGCCATAGATGTCCATCAGAGGAACGAAGAAGAAGAAGAAGAAGAAGAACCTAGGTATTTAAAACTTTCTACGTTGGTAAGTTGCTCGCCGTGAATCGTTATATTGCAGGTGTTGTTGTTTTTGGGGTTTTTCTGTATTACCATGCATTCCGTTTTGGTGATATTCACTTCCATTCCCTTGGCTTCACTATCTACTACCACTTTGTCAACAATCTTTTGAAGTTGGATTTCTGATGTTGCAATGAGTACCGTATCGTCTGCGTATCTTATATTATTTATGTTGTGACCTCCTACTTTTATTCCCTCCATATTATTTATGCCCCTCATGATTGTTTCTTGGTATAGATTAAACAGATCTGGTGAGGCAACACACGGACTCCTTTCTTAATAGGAATGGAATTTCCTGTAGAGTTTCCGATTTTGATAGATGCCTGCTGGGTGTAGTATAATGTTTGCATGAGTCTGAGGTCTTTCTCATCAGCGCCAATGGAGTGCAGTTGTTTTAGTATTTCTTCGTGGCGAACTCTATCAAAAGCTTTTTTGTAGTCGACAAAACAGAGGTATAGTGGGGTCTGAACCTGTATAGCTCTTTCACTTAAAACACGGAGGAGGTATATTGCGTTCCTTGTCCCTCTGTCAGGTTGGAATCCATATTGTTCTTCTGCGATTTCGGAGTTAATCTTATTCCTTAGCCTGTTGATAATTATACGCAACAGTATTTTGTTGATGTGGCTTATTAAACTTATAGTTCTAAAATTTTCGCATCTGACTGCACCTGCTTTCTTTGGTATTGCTATGAAAATAGAGTTACAGAGATCTTCTGGAATTTTCCCAGTATTGTATATATTGTTGAATAATATGTGAAGTTCATCAATTGCTAGATCTCCAAGGCTTTTTAATACCTCTACAGATATTTCATCAGGGCCTGTTGCTTTACCATCCCTCATTCGTTCCATGGCATGTTCAATTTCAATTTTTTTTAAAGAAAGGATAAAGACATTTTAGGATCGATTGGCCCATTTTAAATTCCAATATATTGAGATACGATTTGATATGATATGCTGTCACATTTCAAAATAAATACCTTTCTGAAACGTATGAAATAAAAAAAATCCAACATTTTCCATTTACTTTTGCTACTTGAATCTTAGCTTCTGTGATTAAATATATTTTAAACCTTAAAGAATTTATCTTTTTATCTTATTTTATCTAAGGCCAAATATAGGACTTTAAATGCCTTATACATTGAAAGCCAAATAAAAAGAAGAAGATTGCGTTGGCTGGGTCATGTGGCCAGAATGGAAAAAGGGTCACTTCCCAAGACAGCCTTGTACTAGACAGCAGATGGAAAGAGAAAGACTTTTGTCTCCACTATACTTTCTAATCATTTTTTTTTTGGGTTGTTCTTTGACGCAACTCACGATTAGATTCAGTTTTTTCTTAGTTTTTACTCACAAAAATGTGTATTTTTGCCGATCTGCACTAATCTTATATGTAGTTTTTTAAAGCCAGTGTCAGTAGCAACAGAACTCTTTTGCTTCTGTCATTTGTAACCGACGTATTTTCCTTCCAAATCGAAGGTCTCTCATCTAAAAATAGCTGCCATCTTGTTGACGCTATGACGTATCCTACTTACTGGTCTCAGTCTAAGCTTGTGAAGTCCTGCCTCAGTAAATGACTAAAACTTGGCCAAACTTAGTCCGAAGGTGCCGTGATTTTAGTCTGGGGCTTACTTAGTCAGCTCACAAAATATCCGATTATATCAAGTCCTTGACTTAAGTCAGAGATAGTCAGAGACTAAGCGCTAGTCCGCGTTCATGAAAACCGCCTCTGCTGTATTCCATTAATAAAATAATTTGGTTAGGCCGGCATTTGGGATACGGAACAACCCGATGTTAATTAGGATAGAATTGATGAAAAAATAACTTAATAGTTTATATAATTAATGGATGGTGCTCATTGCAATTAAACATTAAAAACGATGGTTAAGGAATACATTTAGACTTAACAAACGATTTATAATTCAAATTTATACATAACATCTAAAAGTAATTGCAGACAAATTGATTTCCCCAGCAGAGAGAGAGAGAGAGAGAGAGAGTGAGAGAGAGAGAGAGAGAGAGAGAGAGAGAGAGAGAGAGAGAGAGAGCCATGATATTAAAAAGAAAAAACCTCGATTTAAGAAATTAAAGTCATTCGCGACCACATACGTTGAGGTTTACTTTTGTTCCCGTCGAGGGTCTAAGTTAGGTATCCTGTTTGGATGTTTTCATTAATTCAACTCAATTACAATTTCATTGCTATTGATATCCTCTTGTCGTAATTAGATAGAAGCGGTTAATCGATCTTTTCTTTTCTTTCCTTGTGCGGCTATGTGGTCTTGTGGTATGACACCCGCTTTTGGATCGAAAGGTCCTGGGTTCAGGCCTCGTTCGGCGCATAGTTGATGTCAAGTTAGTGTAGAACGACCTGAAGTCTCAATGGGAAAGTAGATCAACGTGGAGTTATTTATTTTCAAACCTGTTGCCAGCCTGTCTGTATTGACAACATTTCTTGGTTGTCCAATGAAAAATACTCACCATGACATATAAACAAAACCCATGGCAGGCGCAATCATGACTTGTAATTATTGATCGCACAGCGCAGGGTTGAATGTGTTTGTAACGTTTAGGGCCAAAAATATCTTATCTTATCTTATCTTACTAAAGGCTGAATATAGAAATTATCATTTAAATGCCTAACACAATAGTTTATAATTATAAAATCTCATATAGCTTGCATTGTAGCATTTACAGTTTTACACAACTTTGAATAATGTAAGGAAAAATAATATATCAATACGGCAATGTAAAATCAAAAATTATTATCATAGAATATCGGTTATTGAATATTGTTCATGATTGAATGAATCATAAATGTACAAAGTTCATAGTATAATGAATTATTAATGACACTCAAAACAATAATCATGAAATAGCACATGTTATCTGTATTGTGTGAAAGGATGGTTGTACGGGTGACCTATAAATCACAATACAGAGAGATCAGATATGTGCTATGTGAGTGCGATCAGACGAGTGACCAATAAAATCATAGTCATCATATTATGAGATCGATTGTGAGTGAGAAAGCTTCAGAAACAGAGATTGAGAAATAGATAGAGAATAAAAGGTTATAGATAAATGGGACTTTTATGCTATTACTATAGTTTTCTTTCACTGCGTTCCTGCACGCTTGTGCATTGAAGACGAAGGGTTTGTACCCGAAACGTCCATTGTCTGTTTTGTTCCCATACGAAGCCTCTCCATTTTCACTCTTTCGTTTGCATTAAAGACCCATCGTTGTGTTCACCTTGACCTCCACGTATTCCAGTTCTTGTCACGAGCTGATCTCTGATCCATGCACCCCGTAAATTGTTAACATTATGATCTGTTTGTATCGACTCGAATCCTCCATCGGGCGATAGGGCAGTGGTGGTCAGGAGGACTTAACACCATTTATTATTTATTCTACATGCAAGAATACTCAAGATTAATTTCAATAACATTAAACGAGCCTTCGGTGAAGCACATAACGCTGACATGGCGGTGTTTTTCGTTGTTTTTTTTTTTTTTTTTTTTGCACAAAAAAATGCAAGCAAAAGACAACAAAATGTGCAAAAAATTCGCAAAAAAGTTGCAAAAATTTGCGATTAATTTTTCTTAAACTCCATAATTTGTTCATGAAAGAGAAAGGTATTTTTTTTTATTTTTAAGGTTTTCACGGCGCTTGCAACAAATGTAAGGTCATATCAGCGCCAGTAAGAAGGAAGAAAATGAGATAGTAAAATAGAAACTACTCTTCCACGTTCTACAAGAGTTATCAAATTAAAAGAAAAAAAAATCGTCTTTTTTTTCGGCTTTTTTTTTCTTTGTACAATCTCGAAAATTTGCAAAAATTTGCAAATTTTGGGGTCGCAATGCAAATCAGCGATATTTTGCTATTTTTTTTGCCACCGAACGCGGCCGCAAGCGATGCAAAAACATAATTTCAAATATCGTAAGTGATTAAAGTATAGAAAAAGTGATTAAATTATTGTTTTAAACGGATAAAAGACTATAATTGCATAATAATGAAATGAACAAAACTACATATTACATTCAATTAAAGGTGAAAAAAATATAGGGTAGGATGCCCTAATTTCGACACTGGTTGTAAAATCGACACTCTTGGATAGCTTTTTTAAACTTGTTTCTCATCAATGACCGTCAATGGAAAGGTAGAACATAATAATTTATACGATATTAAATTTAAAAAATAGATAGAATGCCCTTGGCCAAGGAGTTCACAACATTGCCATCCGGAAGTATAACGGACCAACACACAAACTCTGTGTAACCATGAACTTTTATAGATAGTATGCAGATGACGTCACTCAGGCCTTAGTTATTGTTTTTGCCACCCGCGTTTGTGAGTTGTTCTCACTAAACTGTATTAACCAGACTATAAAAGTTCATGGTTACACAGAGTTTGTGTGTTGGTCCGTTATACTTCCGGATGGCAATGTTGTGAACTCCTTGCCCAAGCGCATTCTATCTATAGTCTGGTTAATACAGTTTAGTGAGAACAACTCACAAACGCGGATGGCAAAAACAATAACAAAGGCCTGAGTGACGTCATCAGCATACTATCTATATTAATCTATTTGGTGGTTCGGCTATGTGGTCTAATGGTATGACACTCGCTTTCGGATCGGAAGGTCCTGGGTTCGAGCCTCGGGCTCGGCGCATAGTTGAGTCCTTGGAAAAGGCTCTTTACTCACATTCTCTCACCGTACTCAGGTGTAAAATGAGTACCTGGCCGTTAACAGCGTTGTCTTTGTCCGAAAAATTGTCATGTCCCGTCCTACATGTTAAATGTTGCTGTTGACCAGGGACCCCTTGTAAAGCGCTTTGATTTGAGCACATTTGGTGGATATTGCGCTGTATAAAAGCTCATTTTTTAGCTCATTTTTTACAATTCGCACGTCTAAAGCTTGAAAACAAGACGAGCGGCAATGTTTTAAACAAACTACACCAAAAACAAGGTCGCTGAGTGTTGAAATTCGGGCACCCTATCTTAATATTTCCGTCTAATGAATTATATTCCGCTGTTAAACTATTATTTTTACAAAAATCTTGACATGGAGTACTGTTGATTACAGTGATCTCATGAAGTCATGCCCAATACAAACTTTGCAATAAATAATAGATATCTTTAAAAAGTATACTGCTCAGATGGTCTGGAATACCTACTACTACTACTACTACTACTACTACTACTACTACTACTACTACTACTACTACTACTACTACTACTACTACTACTACTACTACTACCACTACTACTCTTACTATTGAAATAACAATAATGATAAAAATAATAATAATAATAATAATAATAATAATAATAATAATAATAATAATAATAATAATATAATAATAATAATAATAATTATGATAATAATAATTATAATTATAATAATAATAATAATGATAATAATAATAATATTAATAATAATAATAATAATAATAATAATAATAATAATAATAATAATAATAATAATAATAATAATAATACAGACAATAATAATAATGATGATGATAATAATAATAATAATAATAATAATAATAATAATAATAATAATAATAATAATAATAATAATAATAATAATAATGGTAGTAGTGGTTGTTGTTGTTATTATTGTTGTTTTCTGTAGCAAAAGCAGTGGTATTCGATACTGTTGTAGTAAGGGCAATATTAGTTGTTGTAGTAGTAGTTGTAGAAATAGTAAACTCCAGTATGATTTCCTCGAACTCATTCGGATGTCCTGAATTTTTTCCATATTATTCTTTGTTATCATTCCATTCTTTCCACACATGTTTACATCCAACACGGTTTCCTCAAACTAATTTCAACCAGCCAACGAAAAAAATATTAAAGTTTATAAATTTTGTTATTTCGCCCTGTGATTTCGACCACCGATGACTTACTGTAGTATTGACAGTTTCTTAT
Organism: Berghia stephanieae; assembly: GCF_034508935.2. Taxonomy (NCBI): domain Eukaryota; kingdom Metazoa; phylum Mollusca; class Gastropoda; order Nudibranchia; family Aeolidiidae; genus Berghia; species Berghia stephanieae. The sequence goes on from NC_088371.1 coordinate 32,026,303, forward strand.
GTGTCTATCACGTGTTTCTATCTAATTTGCATGTGTTTGTATGCAGCACACTACCGCAGATATACACAGCCACTCACACAATCCATCGCCGTTTGACATAAGACATCTCTCTGCTTATTCTCATCCCTTCGCCAGCAGTTTCATGTTCAATGCCACGTGTCATGACGTGCTAATGGTTGGCTACGGCTGTAAATGAATGTTGTGATACAGTAATCTCTCCCCTCTCTTCCGACACACACAAACCCAAAACATACACACACACACAGACACACACACACACACACTTGTAACTTATAAATAAAGTAAATAATAAAGTTCCCTTTATTCACTTCATTTGAATTAGGGTTCATTCAAGGGGAAGACTGGAATAACCCAGGTGGATATTCGAACTAAGTATCTTTTGGGTACGATGCAAAGACCATACCATTGAGCCACACTGCCCCCCCCCCCCCCTCTCTCCCTCCCCTTCATACGTCATGGCAATATACTGTTTCCTCGAACTGCGGTTTCCTCGAACATTTTTGTATGTCCCGAGTAGTTCGAGGAAACCGTGCTGAGGTGTAGTAAGTGTAGTTGTAGTGGTAGTGGTCGTAATAGTAGCATCATCATTATCGTCATCAACATTTTTATTGCATTACCTGCCTCCATTTTCTCCGACATTTTCCTTTGTTTTCTGAGAACAACAGCACAATCGATTCAAGTCCTCCCTGTAT
>NC_088371.1:32032015-32034515 GCF_034508935.2 Berghia stephanieae
AGTTTAACGTATTGTTATGTAGACACACCCAATTATTTAATTTCATCTTTATGTTTCCACTTTGTGTCACAAAGTATTTTTTATCCAGAAAAGGGTTGATAATAACAGAAAATGAAGTGAGTAGAAACGTGCAAGAAGACAATAGGCTTCAACAGTCGTAACGTCACTACTTCCCTCGTAATGACGCATAGTAACTTAGTAACTGGCTCTAAACTATCGGAACAATGGCGGAAGCCCTTATGAAATATTTCTCCGACGGGCATAAAAGTGACCTTATTGACACGACAACTCCGCTTGGCAGTCAACGCCATCCACCACTAGGTCAAAGTGGCCAGGTGGAGTTGTCGTATCAGTAAGGTCGCGGATTCGAGTCCCCATAGCTGCGAACTCTCGATTCTCTATTGTCTTCTGTCACTTTTCAATTCACTTCATTTTAGGTTAAAGTGTTTTTCAAGACGTAAAACTAAACATCACTAACTAAAGAAACATTAGAAAACTAGAAAAAGATTTTAAAACACTTGCAAAACAGATTAACCGATATGAATGATACTGTCCAGTTAGAAAATGTATTGCAGTCACTTTATAGACACGACATTTGGAGGCAAAACATAGATGTGATCGGATTGAATGGGACTGACGGGTTCTTATTTGTAGATTTGTAATGATAATAATAATAATAATAATAATAATAATAATAATAATAATAATAATAATAATAATAATAATAATAATAATAATAATAATAATAATAATAATAATAATAATAATAATAATACGTTATACTTTTTTGCATACCAAAAAGGATTTTTTTGTACAAACGTACCCTCTGAATTCGATGTTATGTCATGGTTGACCGCATAACGAAGAGTCATCATGATGAGCAATAATAATGACAATTACTTTCGATGTCCTTAAGTAATTATATTATTTCTTCTTGTTGGGACTGAAAATGTTAACCCAAAGCTTATGTTTCTATCGGTAAATTCATTTTTCACTATCCGAACCACAGCCACTTTAACAACGTTATGACAATCTTTGATTGAGATGGTTCTGGAACAAAAGGCGCCAGCAAGCTACGTGGCAAAACTGTTAATCAACCAGTTATCTGTCATACTCACGTATTGAGAGATTTTGCCAGAAAACGCGTCCTTCAAATATTGAAAGATTTAAATAACCCTCATCCTGACAAAAAAAAACAAAAAAAAACAAACAACAACAACTAACAACAAACTGTCAGACACGTGACTTTAATCAAAATCTACGAGGTCTCAGGTTTGAGAGTTCTTGTCAAGATGAGGGTCAGTAAAATAGATTGATATTTGAAGGATGAGTTTTCTGACCATTTGAAAAAAAAAGATGTTTTTTAAGAGTATGGCAACTGGTTAATTGAAAGAAACATAGAGTATCAGTATAACATTATAATTGGCAAAAACACTTTAATTGGTGAATCAATAACTTCATATATCATCCAACTAGTTGACTCTTGACTTTTGTTTATTTATCTTGTTTATTTTGTTTCCTGAAAAATGATTTGCATATTTTTATATATTATTATGGTCAAATTATGGTTGTTTTTATTTATTCACTTATTTATCCATTTCTCTTTTTTTACCATGTTTTTGTTTATCTATCTTAACAACGCCACTACCACATTATCTCATTGGTCTGTAGTGTTTCATCCAAACTCTTTTTTGTTGATAAAGGGGAAACCCGAAACATCCATTTTATCTGTTTTTGTGTATTAAATTGAATCTTACATTCAATTTCACAGTGTTAATTATTTTTGCGGTAAAATTATGATTCCAGATTATATGTCTTTGTTGTTTACAAGATGGATGTCCCATTGTTTTCAGACGAGTAAAGTCTGTGGGACAAATTGGAGTGTCGTTTCGCCTGCAGATCTGAGCCCCTGTTGGTTGGAGTTATATATGTGGTCTAGTGATATGACACTCGCTTTCGGATCGGAAGGTCCTGGGTTCGAGCCTCGCTCGACGCATAGTTGAGTCCTTGGAAAAAGGCTCTTTACTCAAATTCTCTCACCGTTCTCAGGTGTAAAATGAGTACGTGGTCGTTAACAGCGTTGTCTCTGTCAAAAAAAAAAAATTGTAATATCGCCTAACTTGCGTCATGTCAAGTCCTATATGTTAAGTGTTGCTGTTGGCCAGGGACCCCTTGTAAAGCGCTTTGAGCACGTTTAGTGGATATTGCTCTATATAAAAGCTCATTTTTTTTTATTATATGGGACTTTGAAGCCGTCGAGGTATTACCAAACACCTTGGTAGTAAACACTGTGGATGAAGTGGCCGAGTGGTAAATGCATCGCACTGTGAACTGAAAGGTCCCGGATTTGAGCCCCGTTTTTATTCCCTTGAGAAAGATTATTAACCTCCAATTTGCTCACTTGTACAACATGGGTGATTCCTGTTGACATCAGACGTCTTGTTTGACGGATCATCTATATTCCTTCGTGGAATGTCCAGGCGACGATATCTTATGATGT
>NC_088371.1:32039515-32054515 GCF_034508935.2 Berghia stephanieae
GATAGTAAAAGTAACGTACCAAAATGAATATTATAAAGAAGAACAAAATACTCAACACGAAACGTTTTGGGTTCAAATCTCTTGTTCAGCCAATAAGAAAAAAAAACGGTTAAAGACGTAATAGGTTGTAAAAAGTAATGTACAAGAATGAATATCATAACAGCTTTTAAAAAAACAAACTTCAGTGTCAGAATTTGAGTTTACCAAGGTTATGGTATGACGCAATGAGGCATATAATAAAAAAAGTCAAGGTAGGCTATGAATGTAGGAAGGCTACGATCTGACGCAATGAGTCATATAATAAAAAAAGTCAATGTCAGGCTATGGATGTAGGAAAGCTACGATCTGACGCAATGAGTCATATAATAAAAAAAAAGTCAATGTCAGGCTATGGATGTAGGAAAGCTACGATCTGACGCAATGAGTCATATAATAAAAAAAGTCAATGTCAGGCTATGGATGTAGGAAAGCTACGATCTGACGCAATGAGTCATATAATAAAAAAGTCAATGTCAGGCTATAAGTGTAGGAAGGCTACGATCTGACGCAATGAGTCATATAATAAAAAAAAGTCAATATCAGGCTATGGATGTAGGAAGGCTACGATCTGACGCAATGAGTCATATAATAAAAAAAAGTCAATGTCAGACTATGGATGTAGGAAGGCTACGATCTGACGCAATGAGTCATATAATTAAAAAAAGTCAATGTCAGGCTATGGATATAGGAAAGCTACGATCTGACGCAATGAGTCATATAATAAAAAAGTCAATGTCAGGCTATAAGTGTAGGAAGGCTACGATCTGACGCAATGAGTCATATAGTAAAAAAAAAAAAGTCAATGTCAGGCTATGGATGTCGGAAGGCTACGATCTGACGCAATGAGTCATATAATTAAAAAAAGTCAATGTCAGGCTATGGATATAGGAAAGCTACGATCTGACGCAATGAGTCATATATGTCATGGTCTCAAGTGAGTAAAGAGCTACTCGACTATGCATAAAGATTATGTAGAATGAGGCCCCAGAATTTACTAGTTACTATAAATGAAAAACAATTAACGATTTGTTTACAATGAAATAAAAATAATGATGAAATTTAATTAAAAGAGATAAACAGTGATCGTGGCAGTTACAAATAGAGATATGAATATTTTACGTAACTTATGATAATATGTCAGGTTCATAAGTTTACGTTTCCAGGCAGTTGATGGGCTTGGATGATCTATTCCTCTGATAACAGGATTGGACTCGTAAAATTTCACTTCCAGGCAATTGGTAAGAAGTTATTGTGTAGTCCTTTGACAGCGGGCTTGGGTTTGATCCTTGAAGATTATACAATCAAAGTTAAAAGCTCCGGCGTCTTAATGGTGTAGATATAATATCTACAAAGTCCCAAAAGATAAAAATCTTCCAGTATATATATAGGAATAGAGCGACTGGCCGTCCGGCATAGATTGTGGAGAGAAAGTGAGTGTAGAATATTAGACCTATCAGCTTTTATAATAAATGGCTACGTGACAGAATGTAGAACGAAAAGTATTCACTAATTAGAAATTAATTCGATGGAAGGCTATAAAAGGAAAGACGATCTAATATTAGAAGGTAAAGTTTATCTAAGCCTACCGAAATATAACTGGAGTGAGATGAATTCAGTTCTTAATAAAATAAAATTTAATAAGATAATTGTGAACAACCTTTACTGTGACACCCCCCACCCACGTTTAAAATATACTCTTTAACCATTATGGGAAAGATAGATTTTACAAACGGAAGTAAATTTACTATCATGATACTCTAGCATTAATCCATTGTTATGATTTGTGCCACAATTAAATTATTTATTAACTGACATGGAAATGTTTATATTAACGTAGGTATATGAATGGGTGACAATAACAATGAAAGATTGTGATTACAAATCATTGTGATGAACAACATGATGGAAATGTGATTACAAATCATTGTGATAAACAATATGATGGCAATGTGATTACAAATCATTGTGATAAACAATATGATGGCAATGTGATTACAAATCATTGTGATAAACAATATGATGGCAATGTGATTACAAATCATTGTGATAAACAATAGTGATGGCAATGAAGCATGATTTAAATCGATGATATGAAGGTAATTTACTAAATGAAATGAATGAAAATGTAAATGAAATATTGACATTTCAATTATTAATCATAAATGAGTGAAAATTCATAACAATGATAGATAAAGAGAAGATTTCCCAAATCATGAATGGGTATGGTATATATATCCAAACAATACTCAATGTTACATTAAGTTGGGTCATCATGTTTACAAATAAAATTATCGAAATTGTGCGTTCTGATTTGGCATAGTTTGCGAGGTAACTAACAGTATGCATGGGAGGTTAAGTTATATCCTTCTCACGTGTTTATACTAATCGAGAAAGTAGGTCGGCGTGAATATTTTCACAGCCTGGTATGTGAGAGATACTGAAAGTGTAATTTTGCAAAAATAGACTCCACCATAGTACTCTACTATTATTCATTTTGTTATTTCTTATGTACGTGAGTGGTTTATGGTCCGTTTCGACCACAAACTCTTTTAGCAGTAGATATCTGCTGAATGTCTTTAAAGCAAAGACGATGGCCAGTCCTTCACGCTCTATTACAGAGTATCGTGATTCTCTGTCCAATAATTTTCTGCTTGCATATAAGCAAGGCATTAGAGTTCCCACATGTTCCTGTAATAGTACACCTGCGATGCCCTTATCAGACGCGTCAGTTCTTACAACAAATTCTTTTGATATGTCGGGTAATTTAAGAATTGGTTCTGAACAGAGTAATGCCTTTAATTGGTTAAAGCTATTCTGACACACTTCTGTCCAAACAATTTGTTCGGTGACCCATTCTTTGTCAGATTTGTTAGCGGTGTCGCGATGTGCGCGAAGTTGTAAATGTATTTCCTGTAAAAATTTAGGAGCCCAAGTACTTTGCGTACTTCTTTTTTTGTCTTAGGTGGTTGCAATTGTGCGATTTTTGTTTGTTTTTCTGTCTCGGGTGTCTGTGTCCCATGACCAACGGTATGATCAATCCTGCATTTGCAGCTTCGATATTAGTAAACATAGGTTGCGACACTGTGTCTCTATCAAAATACTTTTTTAGCATATTTGCATGGAATGTCTTTGTTGTGTTGTTAATTTTAATCTCGTAATTAACATTAGATTTTACTGCTGTTATTTTGAATGGTCCTTTCCATGTAGCTAAAAGTTTACTCGAGTCATCGGGTAAGAGTATTAGTACTTTGTCACCAATCTCAAATTTTCTTGACTTGCTTTTTCGATCGGAGTATTCCTTGTATTTCTCTGCTTTTTTAGTGACGGATTCCTGTGCTAGCTTACATGTGTCCTCTATTCTGTCTTTCAGGTTTCTTACATATTCGTATAAGCAAACATAATTTCGTTATTGTCCTCCTCATTCCCTTTACAAATTAATGTCGGCTACTATATTGATCGGGCCGCGAGGTGATCGTCCATACATCAACTCAAATGGGGAGTAGCCTGTAGATTCTTGGGGTATTTCTCTATATGCAAATAGGATTGCTGGTAAGTATCTGTCCCAATCATCTGGTTTTTCTGCTGACACTTTTCTTAACATATTCTTTAGAGTGCCATTAAATCTTTCACAAAGACCATTTGCTTGGGGGTGGTAGGGAGTTGTGAATGAGTGTTGGATTCCCATGAGTTTCATGGTTTCATGCATCATATGTGATGTAAATTGGGGTCCATTGTCCGACAGTATCTCATTTGGTATGCCTATTCTAGTAAAAATTGTCATCAATGCTTCAGCTATGTGATCCGATGTAGATGATTTCAATGCTATCGCTTCTGGCCACCTGGTTGCGTAATCGACTAGTGTTAGTATGTGTGTATGGTTTCTATCTGATTTTGTTAAAGGGCCTATAATGTCAATGTCACAGTAAAGGTTGTTCACAATTATCTTATTAAATTTTCTTTTATTAAGAACTGAATTCATCTCACTCCAGTTATATTTCTGTAGGCTTAGATAAACTTTACCTTCTAATATTAGATCGTCTTTCCTTTTATAGCCTTCCCTCGAATTAATTTCTAATTAGTGAATACTTTTCGTTCTACATTCTGTCACGTAGCCACTTATTATAAAAGCTGATAGGTCTAACATTTGACACTCACTTTCTCTCCACAATCTATGCCGGACGGCCAGTCGCTCTATTCCTATATATATACTGGAAGATTTTTATCTTTTGGGACTTTGTAGATATTATATCTACACCATTAAGACGCCGGAGCTTTTAACTTTGATTGTATAATCTTCAAGGATCAAACCCAAGCCCGCTGTCAAAGGACTACACAATAACTTCTTACCAATTGCCTGGAAGTGGAATTTTACGAGTCCAATCCTGTTATCAGAGGAATAGATCATCCAAGCCCATCAACTGCCTGGAAACGTAAACTTATGAACCTGACATATTATCATAAGTTACGTAAAATATTCATATCTCTATTTGTAACTGCCACGATCACTGTTTATCTCTTTTAATTAAATTTCATCATTATTTTTATTTCATTGTAAACAAATCGTTAATTGTTTTTCATTTATAGTAACTAGTAAATTCTGGGGCCTCATTCTACATATATCTTTATGCATTGTCGAGTAGCTCTTTACTCACTTGAGACCATGACATTTTGGAGGGGACACATATAAAGAATTGAATTTATTTAGTTACTTATATCTATTTCATCTAACTTTAAAGTTTAAATTGTAAAACTCTTAATTGCCCCACTTGATCATATTTTAATTGAACTCCCTATTTACAGGATTAATTTTTTTTTCTTTTTCATTTCTTCATTTAAATGGAATAGCAATTTATCCATTCATTCTTTCATTCAAATTGAATAGCATTTTATTGATTCATTCCTTCATCCATTTATTCATTTATAAATCATTCATTCATTCATTGTTCATTCATTTATTTATTCATTCATTCATTCATTCATCCATTCATTCGTTTATTCACTCATTTATCCAATCATTCATACATTTATTCCTCCCTTCATTCTTTCATTCATACATTATCCATTCATTCATTCATCTATTCACTCAGTTTTTCATTCATTCATTCATTCCTTGTCCACTTTGTTATTATATCACTCATTTCATTTTGTTTTTTGCCTCATTCATGAATTGTTTTCAATATGTTTACATTCCATAACGATTCATTCACCTATCATCCAATCACTCAGTGTTGTGAACACATTTTGTAACTATTGTAAATCTTACGATATTTTATTGTTTTGTATTTCAGACATCACTGTTAAACACTCTTCAATGCCTAATTACAATTGTTGAACAACCATTGAACAAGAGAGAGGTCCCAGCCACGAACTGAGTTGGTAAATATATCCTTCATTATTCTCTTTTACATGAGTTGGGCATCACATAGTAACTATAGACAACGTGATTTGTTTTGCATAGTGATTTGTTTTAAATACATTTTTGGCATATTACTGTTACCGAAAACCACTTATATATTATGTTCTGAAAAGTGAGCCTTAAAAAAAAAAAATAATAATAAAAGGAGTCTACTAGCCGTCGTGTTATATTTAGTGATAGATAACTTGGGATTATTTTGGCATCCTATTATTGTTATCACACCCTAGTATATTAGCGTCATTGCGAATAATTGTACACAAACTAGCGACGAGTCACAAACATTGGTGATACATTTTTCGTAGTAACATAGTTTAGAGTACACGCGATTGACACATTGTTATGGACTCAAGTCATAACTCCGCATTGTATTGACACATTGCTTTATAAGATATAACGATAAAAGGCATCAAATTCAACATACATAATAAGTTGAAATAAGAGAGAGAGATTTCTAAAAATAGAACAGTTCATTCCAGTAAGTGTAAATAAATAAAACAGTCAGTAACAGTATCCTGTCAATATATATATAAAAACATCGTAACTAATTTAGTGCAAAAATGGAAGCATATAAAAGATACTTAAGTCTCGCAAAGGACTTAGAAATACCCCAGGAAAGAATATTTTCATGGTGCGAAGAGAAAATAAAAGAAGAAAAAGAAGAAAGAATTCGTAGAGAAGAAAATGAAGAAAGAATTCGTAGAGAAGAAAATGAAGAAAGAATTCGTAGAGAAGAAAAAGAACACGAAGAAAGAATTCGTAGAGAAGAAAATGAAGAAAGAATTCGTAGAGAAGAAAAAGAACACGAAGAAAGAATACGTAGAGAAGAACGAGAAGAAAGAGTCCAAGAAAGGGAACTAAAAAGACAAATAGCTTTAGCAGAAGAAGAAACCAAAAGGACCCAAATGATGCTGGAAATTGAAAAAACAAAAACCGGTCATGAAAGAAAACATAATAATAGTGATGAATTTTTCGTGAAACTTCCACGCATGCCAACATACGATGAACGCTCAGACTGTCTAGAATCCTTCTTACACCGATTCGAAGTTCAGGCTAAAGGTTATCGTTGGCCAGAAAGCAAATGGGCCACAGCCTTGATTAACTGCTTATCTGGAGAACCGCTAAAAGTTTTCTATACCTTAACAACTGAAGATGCAGATGACTATGGAAAAATTAAAGACGCTCTACTAAAAATATTTAGATTAACGGAAGATGGTTACCAGGAAAGGTTTCACACTGCAAAACCGGAAAGTGGAGAAGACTTTAATACATTCGTGAACCGAATTACTCAATTTCTAAATCGGTGGCTTGAGTTGGCAAACGTAAAACAAGACGACTTTGCAGGCCTTTACTATCTCACGCTGAAGAATCGAATCTATCAAGCTTGCAACCCAGATTTAGTCGCATTCTTTAAAGAGAGAAAGCCAGAAAACTTGGACAAATTAAAAATCTACGCAGAAAACTTTAACAGCGCACATCCATTGACACCCCTTAGCAGAACATTGAAGGAACCATACTACGCTGCCGCTGCTCAGAGTCCATGTACACCTAAAGTTCAATACTCAAATAGAACGAGCCGATCAATCACTCGGAACACGCAAGTGAAACAAGATGATCATAGTAACAAACCATGGAACAAACAGTTCAATAGAGACCATAGCCGACCCTATCAAAACAAAACAAGAAATAGCACTGACAATAATACTGAGTATAAGAAAACCAACAAACCTATAATTAAATGTCAATATTGTGGAATGAAAGGCCACACAGCAGACAAATGTTACAAAATTGTGGGATATCCAAAAGAAACTGCAAATGCATCACTCCAAACAAGTGTAAACAATCAGACACGAGTAATGTCAGGAGAAAATATAAATGTGTATTGCGTGAAAGGTATGTCACTTTTAACACAAACTCACAAATCAGGATCGCTATTTTTTTGTGAAGGCAAAGCTAATGGAACTGATTGCAAAATATTGAGAGACACAGGATGCAGTACAGTAGGAATAAAAGCATCTTTGATCAATGACGAAGACAAAACTGGAAAAACGGTACAATGCATCACATTCAGTGGCACAGTCGAAACCTTTGAAACAGCTAACGTGTACATAGAAACCCCATACTATACAGGAATAGTGGAATGCTGTATACTTCCCAACCCCGTCGCTGATGTTATTGTTGGCAATATAAAAGGTCTTAAAGACAACCCAACAGATGTAAAAGAATGGTCATTAACCCAAGAAACAGCTTGTCTAGCAGAAACAAGAAAGATGACTAAGACAACAGAGAAGCCAATGACTATTTCTCTTGAACCACAACAATTTGACAGGAACACGTTCATTGAAGAACAGAAAAAGGACCCGACTTTAACATCATATTTCAATATCGCAAACAAAGGGACGAAATCAAAAGTTGAATACATCATTGAAAAAGATATTCTGTTCAGGTTACATAGGAAAAGAAACAAAATAGCTAAACAACTGGTCACGCCGAGTATTTACAGAAACAAAATCCTTGGAATAGCGCACGATTCAATAACTTCTGGACATCTTGGGAGCTCTTCCACATTGAAGAGAATATCCGAGAATTTCACATGGCCTGGAATTACTAAAGACGTCCGAGAATATGTGAAATCGTGTGACACATGCCAAAGAAGAGTCGCAAAAGGCAGAATACCGAGATTGCCATTAGAGACAACCCCAGTTATTGAAAAAGTTTTTCAAAAAGTTGCAATTGACATTATAGGCCCTTTAACAAAATCAGATAGAAACCATACACACATACTAACACTAGTCGATTACGCAACCAGGTGGCCAGAAGCGATAGCATTGAAATCAACTACATCGGATCACATAGCTGAAGCATTGATGACAATTTTTACTAGAATAGGCATACCAAATGAGATACTGTCGGACAATGGACCCCAATTTACATCACATATGATGCATGAAACCATGAAACTCATGGGAATCCAACACTCATTCACAACTCCCTACCACCCCCAAGCAAATGGTCTTTGTGAAAGATTTAATGGCACTCTAAAGAATATGTTAAGAAAAGTGTCAGCAGAAAAACCAGATGATTGGGACAGATACTTACCAGCAATCCTATTTGCATATAGAGAAATACCCCAAGAATCTACAGGCTACTCCCCATTTGAGTTGATGTATGGACGATCACCTCGCGGCCCGATCAATATAGTAGCCGACATTTGTAAAGGGAATGAGGAGGACAATAACGAAATTATGTTTGCTTACGAATATGTAAGAAACCTGAAAGACAGAATAGAGGACACGTGTAAGCTAGCACAGGAATCCGTCACTAAAAAAGCAGAGAAATACAAGGAATACTCCGATCGAAAAAGCAAGTCAAGAAAATTTGAGATTGGTGACAAAGTACTAATACTCTTACCCGATGACTCGAGTAAACTTTTAGCTACATGGAAAGGACCATTCAAAATAACAGCAGTAAAATCTAATGTTAATTACGAGATTAAAATTAACAACACAACAAAGACATTCCATGCAAATATGCTAAAAAAGTATTTTGATAGAGACACAGTGTCGCAACCTATGTTTACTAATATCGAAGCTTCAAATGCAGGATTAATCATACCGTTGGTCATGGGACACAGACACCCGAGACAGAAAAACAAACAAAAATCGCACAATTGCAACCACCTAAGACAAAAAAAGAAGTACGCAAAGTACTTGGGCTCCTAAATTTTTACAGGAAATACATTTACAACTTCGCGCACATCGCGACACCACTAACAAATCTGACAAAGAATGGGTCACCGAACAAAATTGTTTGGACAGAAGTGTGTCAGAATAGCTTTAACCAATTAAAGGCATTACTCTGTTCAGAACCAATTCTTAAATTACCCGACATATCAAAAGAATTTGTTGTAAGAACTGACGCGTCTGATAAGGGCATCGCAGGTGTACTATTACAGGAGCATGAGGGAACTCTAATGCCTTGCTTATATGCAAGCAGAAAATTATTGGACAGAGAATCACGATACTCTGTAATAGAGCGTGAAGGACTGGCCATCGTCTTTGCTTTAAAGACATTCAGCAGATATCTACTGCTAAAAGAGTTTGTGGTCGAAACGGACCATAAACCACTCACGTACATAAGAAATAACAAAATGAATAATAGTAGAGTACTAAGGTGGAGTCTATTTTTGCAAAATTACACTTTCAGTATCTCTCACATACCAGGCTGTGAAAATATTCACGCCGACCTACTTTCTCGATTAGTGTAAACACGTGAGAAGGGTATAACTGAACCTCCCATGCATACTGTTAGTTACCTCGCAAATTATGCCAAATCAGAACGCACAATTTCGATAATTTTATTTGTAAACATGATGACCCAACTTAATGTAACATTGAGTATTGTTTGGATATATATACCATACCCATTCATGATTTGGGAAATCTTCTCTTTATCTATTATTGTTATGAATTTTCACTCATTTATGATTAATAATTGAAATGTCAATATTCCATTTACATTTTCATTCATTTCATTCAGTAAATTACCTTCATATCATCGACTTAAATCATGCTTCATTGCCATCACTATTGTTTATCACAATGATTTGTAATCACATTGCCATCATGTTGTTCATCACAATGATTTGTAATCACAATCTTTCATTGTTATTGTCACCCATTCATATACCTACGTTAATATAAACATTTCCATGTCTAGTTAATAAATAATTTAATTGTAGCACAAATCATAACAATGGATTAATGCTAGAGTATCATGATAGTAAATTTACTTCCGTTTGTAAAATCTATCTTTCCCATAATGGTTAAAGAGTATATTTTAAACGTGGGTGGGGGGTGTCACAGTAAAGGTTGTTCACAATTATCTTATTAAATTTTATTTTATTAAGAACTGAATTCATCTCACTCCAGTTATATTTCTGTAGCTTAGATAAACTTTACCTTCTAATATTAGATCGTCTTTCCTTTTATAGCCTTCCCTCGAATTAATTTCTAATTAGTGAATACTTTTCGTTCTACATTCTGTCACGTAGCCACTTATTATAAAAGCTGATAGGTCTAACATTTGACACTCACTTTCTCTCCACAATCTATGCCGGACGGCCAGTCGCTCTATTCCTATATATATACTGGAAGATTTTTATCTTTTGGGACTTTGTAGATATTATATCTACACCATTAAGACGCCGGAGCTTTTAACTTTGATTGTATAATCTTCAAGGATCAAACCCAAGCCCGCTGTCAAAGGACTACACAATAACTTCTTACCAATTGCCTGGAAGTGGAATTTTACGAGTCCAATCCTGTTATCAGAGGAATAGATCATCCAAGCCCATCAACTGCCTGGAAACGTAAACTTATGAACCTGACATATTATCATAAGTTACGTAAAATATTCATATCTCTATTTGTAACTGCCACGATCACTGTTTATCTCTTTTAATTAAATTTCATCATTATTTTTATTTCATTGTAAACAAATCGTTAATTGTTTTTCATTTATAGTAACTAGTAAATTCTGGGGCCTCATTCTACATATATCTTTATGCATTGTCGAGTAGCTCTTTACTCACTTGAGACCATGACAGTCAATTGCAACTTTTTGAAAAACGTTTTCAATAACTGGGGTTGTCTCTAATGGCAATCTCGGTATTCTGCCTTTTGCGACTCTTCTTTGGCATGTGTCACACGATTTCACATATTCTCGGACGTCTTTAGTAATTCCAGGCCATGTGAAATTCTCGGATATTCTCTTCAATGTGGAAGAGCTCCCAAGATGTCCAGAAGTTATTGAATCGTGCGCTATTACAAGGATTTTGTTTCTGTAAATACTAGGCGTGACCAGTTGTTTAGCTATTTTGTTTCTTTTCCTATGTAACCTGAACAGAATATCTTTTTCAATGATGTATTCAACTTTTGATTTCGTCCCTTTGTTTGCGATATTGAAATATGAAGTTAAAGTCGGGTCCTTTTTCTGTTCTTCAATGAACGTGTTCCTGTCAAATTGTTGTGGTTCAAGAGAAATAGTCATTGGCTTCTCTGTTGTCTTAGTCATCTTTCTTGTTTCTGCTAGACAAGCTGTTTCTTGGGTTAATGACCATTCTTTTACATCTGTTGGGTTGTCTTTAAGACCTTTTATATTGCCAACAATAACATCAGCGACGGGGTTGGGAAGTATACAGCATTCCACTATTCCTGTATAGTATGGGGTTTCTATGTACACGTTAGCTGTTTCAAAGGTTTCGACTGTGCCACTGAATGTGATGCATTGTACCGTTTTTCCAGTTTTGTCTTCGTCATTGATCAAAGATGCTTTTATTCCTACTGTGTCTCTCAATATTTTGCAATCAGTTCCATTAGCTTTGCCTTCACAAAAAAATAGCGATCCTGATTTGTGAGTTTGTGTAAAAGTGACATACCTTTCACGCAATACACATTTATATTTTCTCCTGACATTACTCGTGTCTGATTATTTACACTGGTTTGGAGTGATGCATTTGCAGTTTCTTTCGGATATCCCACGATTTTGTAACATTTGTCTGCTGTGTGGCCTTTCATTCCACAATATTGACATTTAATTATAGGTTTGTTGGTTTTCTTATACTCAGTATTATTGTCAGTGCTATTTCTTGTTTTGTTTTGATAGGGTCGGCTATGGTCTCTATTGAACTGTTTGTTCCATGGTTTGTTACTATGGTCATCCTGTTTCACTTGCGTGTTCCGAGTGATTGATCGGCTCGTTCTATTTGAGTACTGAACTTTAGGTGTACGTGGACTCTGAGCAGCAGCAGCGTAGTATGGTTCCTTCAATGTTCTGCTAAGGGGTGTCAATGGATGTGCGCTGTTAAAGTTTTCTGCGTAGAATTTTAATTTGTCCAAGTTTTCTGGCTTTCTCTCTTTAAAGAATGCGACTAAATCTGGGTTGCAAGCTTGATAGATTCGATTCTTCAGCGTGAGATAGTAAAGGCCTGCAAAGTCGTCTTGTTTTACGTTTGCCAACTCAAGCCACCGATTTAGAAATTGAGTAATTCGGTTCACGAATGTATTAAAGTCTTCTCCACTTTCCGGTTTTGCAGTGTGAAACCTTTCCTGGTAACCATCTTCCGTTAATCTAAATCTTTTTAGTAGAGCGTCTTTAATTTTTCCATAGTCATCTGCATCTTCAGTTGTTAAGGTATAGAAAACTTTTAGCGGTTCTCCAGATAAGCAGTTAATCAAGGCTGTGGCCCATTTGCTTTCTGGCCAACGATAACCTTTAGCCTGAACTTCGAATCGGTGTAAGAAGGATTCTAGGCAGTCTGAGCGTTCATCGTATGTTGGCATGCGTGGAAGTTTCACGAAAAATTCATCACTATTATTATGTTTTCTTTCATGACCGGTTTTTGTTTTTCAATTTCCAGCATCATTTGGGTCCTTTTGGTTTCTTCTTCTGCTAAAGCTATTTGTCTTTTTAGTTCCCTTTCTTGGACTCTTTCTTCTCGTTCTTCTCTACGTATTCTTTCTTCGTGTTCTTTTTCTTCTCTACGAATTCTTTCTTCATTTTCTTCTCTACGAATTCTTTCTTCATTTTCTTCTCTACGAATTCTTTCTTCATTTTCTTCTCTACGAATTCTTTCTTCGTGTTCTTTTTCTTCTCTACGAATTCTTTCTTCATTTTCTTCTCTACGAATTCTTTCTTCTTTTTCTTCTTTTATTTTCTCTTCGCACCATGAAAATATTCTTTCCTGGGGTATTTCTAAGTCCTTTGCGAGACTTAAGTATCTTTTATATGCTTCCATTTTTGCAATAAATTAGTTACGATGTTTTATATATATTATATTGACAGGATACTGTTACTGACTGTTTTATTTATTTACACTTACTGGAATGAACTGTTCTATTATTAGAAATCTCTCTCTCTCTTATTTCAACTTATTATGTATGTTGAATTTGATGCCTTTTATCGTTATATCTTATAAAGCAATGTGTCAATACAATGCGGAGTTATTATGACTTGTGTCAATAACAATGTGTCAATCGCGTGTACTCTAAACTATGTTACTACGAAAAATGTATCACCAATGTGTGTGACTCGTCGTTAGTTTGTGTACAATTATTCGCAATGACGCTAATATACTAGAGTGTGATAACAATAATAGGATGCCAAAATAATCCCAAGTTATCTATCACTAAATATAACACGACGGCTAGTAGACTCCTTTTATTATTATTTAGTTTTTAAAGACTCACTTTTCAGAACATAATATATAAGTGGTTTTCGGTAACAGTAATATGCCAAAAATGCATTTAAAACAAATCACTATGCAAAACAAATCACGATGTCTATAGTTACTATGTGATGCCCAACTCATGTAAAAGAGAATAATGAAGGATATGTTTACCAACTCAGTTCGTGGCTGGGACCTCTCTCTTGTTCAATGGTTGTTCAACAATTGTAATTAGGCATTGAAGAGTGTTTAACAGTGATGTCTGAAATACAAAACAATAAAATATCGTAAGATTTACAATAGTTACAAAATGTGTTCACAACAATGAGTGATTGGATGATAGGTGAATGAATCGTTATGGAATGTAAACATATTGAAAACAATTCATGAATGAGGCAAACAACAAAATGAAATGAGTGATATAATAACAAAGTGGACAAGGAATGAATGAATGAATAACTGAGTGAATAGATGAATGAATGAATGGATAATGTATGAATGAAAGAATGAAGGGAGGAATAAATGTATGAATGATTGGATAAATGAGTGAATAAACGAATGAATGGATGAATGAATGAATGAATAAATAAATGAATGAACAATGAATGAATGAATAATTTATAAATGAATAAATGAATGAAGGAATGAATCAATAAAATGCTATTCAATTTGAATGAAAGAATGAATGGATAAATTGCTATTCCATTTAAATGAAGAAATGAAAAAGAAAAAAAATTAATCCTGTAAATAGGGAGTTCAATTAAAATATGATCAAGTGGGGCAATTAAGAGTTTTACAATTTAAACTTTAAAGTTAGATGAAATAGATATAAGTAACTAAATAAATTCAATTCTTTATATGTGTCCCCTCCAAAATGTCATGGTCTCAAGTGAGTAAAGAGCTACTCGACTATGCATAAAGATATATGTAGAATGAGGCCCCAGAATTTACTAGTTACTATAAATGAAAAACAATTAACGATTTGTTTACAATGAAATAAAAATAATGATGAAATTTAATTAAAAGAGATAAACAGTGATCGTGGCAGTTACAAATAGAGATATGAATATTTTACGTAACTTATGATAATATGTCAGGTTCATAAGTTTACGTTTCCAGGCAGTTGATGGGCTTGGATGATCTATTCCTCTGATAACAGGATTGGACTCGTAAAATTTCACTTCCAGGCAATTGGTAAGAAGTTATTGTGTAGTCCTTTGACAGCGGGCTTGGGTTTGATCCTTGAAGATTATACAATCAAAGTTAAAAGCTCCGGCGTCTTAATGGTGTAGATATAATATCTACAAAGTCCCAAAAGATA
>NC_088371.1:32059515-32074515 GCF_034508935.2 Berghia stephanieae
CTGTGAGAACAAAGTTGTGTTGACATGAAATATGAAAATTCTGCTTTGTGTTCCACTGTTTTCATTCATGTGTCCCTTCCCATATTTTTCTATAGTTTCGGTTTCAGGTTAGTCTTTGTTTGTTTATTGGCCTTTTTAGGGCGCTAGCACTTCAAATAGGTTATATCAATATCAGCGCCCAAATGTACGTTTAGTCAGAGAGACCAAAATAGTATATCCTCTTCAACACCCAAAAGAAAACAACATGCTTCAATTATTTTTCTAAACCTATGACTAATGAGGGTTAGTCTTTGTGCTTGCCTATTGCCTGTTTTCATATTATAACTGATGAAAGCTGACATCATATAAGTACGTCCATAAGTAAGTCCATAAAGCCTGCTACATGTAGGTAACACCAACTAAGATGAAAAGCATCATATTGTTGGTTTTCTTTAAATGATAGAATGCTTAATAGATGGGAAAATATGAAAGATGCTGATATCTATAGTATACCCTATCATTCGATTTGTCTTTCTATGACAACAAAGTTGTGTTGACATGAAAATTCTACTTTGTGTTTCACTGTTTACATTCATGTGTCCCTTTCCATATGTTTCCTTTTCCGTGTGCCTGCCCTTAGACATGACCTAAGATAAGAACTCTTTCTGTATGCCTCACACAAAATTAAATAATTCATCATTGATTAGTTGTCTTACTAGACTAGCCAGCTCTTTTTTATAAAATTTGATTTCAAAATGGCTAGCGAGTACAGTAATCCTCCCCATTGTTAGAGTGTCGATTGTTCCTAACCCTTTTCTTTCTTTTTTTATAAATTTCAGAATGAAATAATATGACAAAATAAATTGACATTATAAGCTCACATCAATATATTAACTCATCAACTTGATTGTGTAACGGCTTCCGAAGAGCCTGTTTCTTTGAAAAAAGATAGACATAAGCGACCAAAGACAGTGAAGAAAACCTGTGTTATTCATTATCCCAATTTAGCAAATCACAGTTTCCTAAAAACTTTTACAGAGGAGGCATGGGAAAATGTTCAAAAAGTTAAGATAATTCGACTTGAGAGTGATGACATCAATGAAAGATGTGCACACATTTGTGACAATCTTCCAGATCACCCAGGTCAAGAACATGGCTTCCATCGTCCTTGTTTGAAAAGTTTCACTAGCCTGAAATATGTACGGCTTGAAAAGAAAAGAAAACTGGAATCCAACAGTAATGAAGATAATAGTCTTAAAAGAAGATGTGTTGAATCACTGACAGGACCTTGTTTTCCAGATGAATGTATCATTTGTCAGCGAAAAGAGAAATATGTAAACAGAAGAAAAGATAAGCTTGTAAAGTGTCAAACAGAGTCTTCAAAATCTTCCATATGTGAAGCTGCCCATTTCAGAGGAGATAGCCGCTTGATAGGGTTGACAGAAAATTATTGTCTGATATCACGTGAAGCAAAGTACCATGAAAGCTGCAGGAAGAAATTGACTCAAAAAGATGCTCGTCATAGTAAAATAAGTTCCAACAAAACGAAAACATTAAAAATTACAGCCCAAAGAGATATGTTTGGCCAGTTGCTCATGTTAAGCCAGTGTCATAACATTAATCTTTGTAAAGTGATATGCTATCCACTAAGCCCAGTTCCGTGGGCTTTAGCAACAAGTGATGGATCTTTCTTGAAGACTAACAAAGCCACACTTATGAATAGAATGGAGAAATATGAAATTGCTGACTCAAGAATGAATTTCCTGAAAAGCATCTACATTGTTGATGGCAATGCAGTTCTCCAAGCATTGGTTTCATTACCAGAAACATTTGGTGAACTGGCTCTGAAACTGTTCAGCACACTCCCAAAGTCTACAGACCTTCATTTCATTACAGACAGATACCTCGAGGATTCAATAAAAGCAACAGAAAGATCTCGAAGGGGTGATTCTTCAAATAACACTTTTCTTATTGGAGGACAGTTAACAAAAGTGCCAAGCGACTGGAAGCTAATTTTACAAAAATGGGAGTCAGACAAATACGCATCAAAACTCCAAGGCAGAAACATTTTCTTTGCGATCGAAAACACATGTGTACAGCTGAGCAGTGAGAATGGAATAACCACAGACTCTAGACCAATGCCTGAGCTGGATTGCAGTCACGAAGAAGCTGATACCAAAATTATTGTTCACTGTACATATACAGCTCAACATTCAAGGAAGAAATTGTAGTAAGATCACCAGATACTGATGTCTTTTTGTTGCTTTTGGCATTTGCAAAGAAAATTGAAGTCCCTTTACTTTTTGACACAGGTTCAGGGGAAAACAGAAGGTTTCTCAACATCACAAACCTTTCTAGAAAATTATCACCAGAAATATGTGACGCGATGTTGGGATTTCACAGTTTCACAGGTTGTGACACTACCATCTGCTTTGCTGGAAAAGGAAAAGTACGTCCATTTGCCCTATTGACAAAACATAAAGATTTCACACACTTATTTTCTGAATTGGGAAATCAAGAAGTGCTACATCAAGATGTTTTATCAAAGCTTGAAAAGTTTGTGTGTCAAATGGATGGAGACAGCAGAGCAAATGACGTCAACAAACTAAGAGCTGATACGGTGAGAAAAAGATTCACCCCTGGAGATGACAGACCCCTCTCCCACTGTAAAGGCATTGATTTGTCCCAGCTCCCTCCCTGTAAGAAAGGTCTACAGATGCATAGCAAGAGAGCAAACTTTCAAGCAATGGTTTGGAAGCAAGCAGCATCAAACTTCCCTGAAATTCCAAAACCCGAGGAAAACGGTTGGAAAAGGACATCTTCTGGTAGTCTGGTGATCGACTGGTTTGGAGATGATGACATTATACCAAAAGAACTATTTAACATTATTGTTGATGAACAGCAACCTAAAGAAGATGACATTGAGGAAGAGGATGGTGAAGAGGAATGGTCTTCTGAATCAGAGGATGATTTTTCAGACTGTGACCAATGGGTGGATGATGAACTGTTAAGAAAAATGAGTATGTTCCATACCTCTCAAACCATAACAGAATATATATATATATATATATATATATATATATATATATATATATATATATATATTTATATATATATATATTTATATATATATATATATATATATATATATATATTTATATATATATATATATATATATATATATATATATATATATATATATATATATATTATGTGTGAATTTGGTGAGTGTGTGTGTCACAATTATAATATAAATGTATTTCAAGGACACCTATTCTCAGTAGTTCACATTCTCATCCTAAAATGCTATAATATGTATTTCGAGAAAATGATGTTTTTGTTTATTAATTTTCTATTTGTCATTAGTAAAGATAGTTTGTATGTATTTCAAAATGACCCTCAAATAATCAGTTTCAAACATAATATTTAGTTATATTAAATTAGACATGTTTTAAAATGCAAAAATGCATTTTATGAATTTTTAGAAATTTTTGCACCGAATGACCTTTCAGGGGCAATAACTCTGTAAAGATGACACTATTTTTTTGGCAGCCGGCCATAAACGGATAGCTTAGATGTTATACTAACTAGAAAAATTGGTCTCATAAAATCCCCAGGGGGGGGGGGGGAGTGGGGGTCCCGGTAGCCCTTAGTCTAGATTCAATAGTCTGATGTCAAGTCGCCCAGCAACGAGCAGCTTAGTTCTAAACAAAGAAAATCGGTACTTTTTATTCTTTATGTAGAACTTTTGCACATGTCATGTGATCAGAATGTATAAAATTCAAAACATGATCAGATTTATAATGTTTTTCTCCTCTGGATACACTTTTATGCTCGTCGGAGAAGTATTTCATAAGGGCGTCCGCCATTGTTCCGATAGTTTAGAGCCAGTTACTAAGTTACCCTGCATCATTACGGGGGAAGTGACGTCACGACTGTTGAGGCGTATTGTACTTTGGTTTATCCTGACGTAATTGATGGTTCGAGCGTTGCTAAGCATAAACCAATGAGAATATTTCCTGCCATTTAGACAGTTCGGTCCCATTGATTATTATATATATTTCCAGTCAACGAAAAGGACTGGTAAACAGTCCTAAAAGTCCATAGTTACCGTCTCAATATATGCAAAAGAGACAAATAAGTCAGTGCCACAATTAGTGAGTATTAATCAAAATATTTTGACACATTGATAAAGTTAGTTCACCGCAACACCTGACGACATGAAGTGGTATATTCTTTTCAATCGCCTGTATTAAAATGGCGAGTAATGTTGTAGCAATGAGTACCGTATCGTCTGCGTATCTTATATTATTTATGTTGTGACCTCCCACTTTTATTCCCTCCATATTATTTATGCCCCTCATGATTGTTTCTTGGTATAGATTAAACAGATCTGGTGAGGCAACACACCCTTGACGGACTCCTTTCTTAATAGGAATGGAATTTCCTGTAGAGTTTCCGATTTTGATAGATGCCTGCTGGGTGTAGTATAATGTTTGCATGAGTCTGAGGTCTTTCTCATCAGCGCCAATGGAGTGCAGTTGTTTTAGTATTTCTTCGTGGCATACTCTATCAAAAGCTTTTTTGTAGTCGACAAAACAGAGGTATAGTGGGGTCTGAACCTGTATAGCTCTTTCACTTAAAACACGGAGGAGGTATATTGCGTTCCTTGTCCCTCTGTCAGGTTGGAATCCATATTGTTCTTCTGCGATTTCGGGGTTAATCTTATTCCTTAGCCTGTTGATAATTATACGCAACAGTATTTACTCATTGCAACATCAGAAATCCAACTTCAAAAGATTGTTGACAAAGTGGTAGTAGATAGTGAAGCCAAGGGAATGGAAGTGAATATCACCAAAACGGAATGCATGGTAATACAGAAAAACCCCGAAAACAACAACACCTGCAATATAACGATTCACGGCGAGCAACTTACCAACGTAGAAAGTTTTAAATACCTAGGTTCAATAGTGACAACAGATGGAAGATGTAACCGAGACATACGAGCAAGAATAACTCAAGCCAAACAGGCCTTCATGGACCTGGGAAACATTTTGAAAAACAAACAGATGTCGTTCGGGATTAGATTCCGAGTCTTGAAGTGCTACGTGTGGCCAATCTTGTTATACGGATGCGAAAGCTGGACTACAAATGCAGAAACACAAAAGAACATTGAAGCTTTTGAAATGTGGTGCTTGAGAAGGATGCAGAGAATATCGTATACTGCACACAAAACGAACGAAGAAGTGCTAAAACAAACATACCAACAAAGGAAACTAATGCCCTTAATAGTGGATCGACAACTATCCTTTTTCGGACACATAGTAAGGAAAGATAAGAATGAATACCTGGCAAGTTGTGGAAAAATACCTGGTAAACGCGCCCGGGGAGACAAAGAAAAACACTCATAGACCAACTGAAGGGCTTCACCAGCCTAACAATCCAAGAGCTGTTTGAAAAGGCAAGAGACAGGGAGGAATGGAGAGAGATAATTCATGCAGTATCCGAAGCCTGGACCAGGCATGGAACCTAGAAGAAGAAGAATGTTGTAGCCTTCGTTAATACGCTTCAACAGTCATGTCGTCACTTCCCTTGTAATGACGCATGGTAACTTAGTAACTGCCTCTAAACTATCGGAACAATGGCGGACGCCCTAATGAAATATTTCTCCGACGAGCATAAAAGTGTATCCAGAGGAGAAAAACATCATAAATGTGATCAAGTTTTGACTTTTATACATTCTGATCACAAGACATATGAAAAGTTCTGGCTAGCATGAAGAATAAAAAGTAAAATTTTCTTTGTTTAGAACCGCGATGGCCGCCGTTGCTGGGCGACGTGAAATCAGACCACTGAATCCAATTAAAAACCTGATAATAACCAAAAATCTCGTCATAAAAGAAGACGAAGATCACGGGGAAAAGCTAATTGTGAGTTGTAATCAATAGCTCAACCAATGAAATCCTTTGTTTCATCGAGCACGTCTAACAACAACCCACTTTTTACTTTCGTTTGGTGATCATCGTCTTCTTTTATGACGTCATTTTTGGGCAGTATCAGGCCTTTTGTTTCCAAAGGCCACGGAGTGCTCAGAATCTGCGGGGCTGATTGTAGCCATTGTTAACTTAATCTTCTTCCGCACTAGGACAGGACTGTCCTGGGACAGTCCTGTCCCAAATCTGTAACATATAGAATTTAGAGAAATCTTCCGCACCTATTGGGACGGGACAAAACAGTCCCGTTGCGTCCCAAGCCGTTGTGAAATGCTACAAAATCAATGGGACAGGACTGTCCCAGTCCCGTGTTCATATCGTTTGTGATAGTAGAAAAATATAGCAGACTTCCGCACTAGGACAAAAAAAGTCCCAGACTTGGCGGCGCCGTGTCAAAATTGAAATGCCTGTCTTTATTTTCTGCATCCCTACTACTACTGCTACTACTACTACTACTACTACTACTACTACTACTCCTACTACTACTACTACTACTACTACTACTACTACTACTACTACTACTACTACTACTACTACTACTACTACTACTGTTGCTTCTGCTGCTGCTAATGCCACTAATATATTAATGCCTACATCCCTTACATTTTGTATTTATTTCCAATTCCATTGTATTTATTTTCCAACAATAGTCCACACTTTATTTTAGTTCACTTTCTATACTGCATGACACAGTTCCTCCCCGCCTCCCCTCTTTTGACATAATTAAGTACGCACCTTTATAAATTTCTATTGCTCTGTTTTAATTCGCGCTTCCTCACAAAGTAGCATAAAATTTCCTGCCCATCAATGTTTTTGTTTATGCATCTTAACAACGCCACTACCACATTATCTAATTCGTCTGTAGTTTTTAATTCATCATGTGTTATTGATGAAGGGGAAACCCGAAACGTCCATTTTATCTGTTTTGGTATATTAAACTGAAGCTTACATTCAATTTCACAGTTATGATTTATTTATTTATTTCAATTCTGAATATAAAAAAGCAAGAACAATTCAAAAAATAATTCTATGTGATGAAACCACGTACAGAAGGCATAGCAACACAAACATTTTCGGCAATTTAAAAACGTATGTTTATAAACATAATTTAAGAAGTGTCACACTTTGTGACACAGCAGGAACGTGTCTAAAACCGGTCGCACGTCTATTCGGTAACTTG
The DNA here is from genome assembly GCF_034508935.2 of Berghia stephanieae. Lineage (NCBI taxonomy): Eukaryota > Metazoa > Mollusca > Gastropoda > Nudibranchia > Aeolidiidae > Berghia > Berghia stephanieae. The sequence continues at coordinate 32,066,669 of NC_088371.1, forward strand.
TGGGATCAATTATCTTTATCGTTATTTATTTCGGGAATTCTCAATGAAAATATTTTAAAGTAAGTTCTTCTGAGCCACTTGGACTCATTGTAAGACAAATTAAGTCCTTTAGAGCCTTGTAGCCAATGGTGCTATGGAGTTATTCCGGTTTCAATAGCGTGAAGCGGACAATTAACGTATTTGTTTGAAAACCTTTGAACAGGATGCTAGTCTATCGCAGATTACTATCCCAGCTTGACAGGTATCCTTTTACACCTGAATGGAGTGAGTGATTGGAGTAAATTTCCTTGCTCTAGAAAGTACAACTTGGCTTCAGTCGGAATCGAACACAGAACCTCTGAGTCCAGAGTACAACGCGCTAACCATGGGCAATCTTGTCTCCTAAGCTTATAAATCCGGAACTTATCCATGTTTCTGTAGCGTTGAGCAGACAGATAACAGTTTAAAATTTAAAAAATAAAATTTCCTTTTTCGTCCCATGGGGGAAATTTTTCTCGAGGGTCTATTCCAAGGGAAGACTGGAATAAGCCAGGCGTCAGCCGCAATGCAGCCCCGCAAATTGAGCTAGGGCGAGGTATAACCCAGGCGTCAGCCGCAGTGCAGCGCCGCAAAATGAGCTAGGCGAGGTGACTTACTCAAGGCAACACAGCGCATCAGCATCGAACTGATGCCTTTCGAGTACGAAGCAAAGACCGTACCGCCGAGCCATTCTGACTTTCTATTATCCTCTTGAATGATGCTAGTCCGTCAAAGGTTACTTTCATCAGCGAACTGGTACTCATTTGCACCTGGGTAAAATGAGGTGATTCCAAGAAAGTAATTTTAAGATACGATCGGAGATCACCATAGTGTCTACGGAATTGACCCTTGAGCAATCTTTGGGTCATTAAAGGATGCACTTATTTTGTTTTCTCTTTCAATTTGTCTTTTTTTTTTTTCTACGTAGTAAAGCACAGAAATATGCAACCTTTATTTCATCCATACTACTACTACTACTACTACTACTATAGTAGTATAGTAGTAAGTAGTAGTAGTAGTAGTAGTAGTAGTAGTAGTAAGTAGTAGTAGTAGTAGTAGTAGTAGTAGTCGTAGTAGTAGTAGTAGTAGTAGTAGTGGTAGTAGTAGTAGTAGTAGTAGTAGTAGTAGAGTAGTAGTAGTAGTAGTAGTAGTAGTAGTAGTAGTAGTAGTAGTAGTAGTAGTAGTAGTAGTAGTAGTAGTAGTAGTAGTAGTTAGTAGTAGTGGTAGAAGAGGTGGTAGTGGTAGTGGTGGTGGTGGTAGTAGTGGTAGTAGTAGTAGTAGTAGTAGTAGTAGTAGTAGTAGTAGTAGTAGTAGTAGTAGTAGTAGTAGAAGTAGTAGTAGTAGTAGTAGTAGTAGTAGTAGTAGTAGTAGTAGTAGTAGTAGTAGTAGTAGTAGTAGTAGCAGCAGCAATAATATTACTCTTGCTATAAGAATATTTCATGATTATATAAATCTTATGTAAACAAATCCCATTGTACAGTGTAAAAAATCATTATCGTCATGTCGTATCTTATGTTGATTCTTAAAATGTGAATTATTAAAGTTGTACCAAGGACTTATTTTTTAAATTATTAATTTATAATTCAAACTATTAAATAACTAATCTACTAATTAGACGATTTTACATTATTATTATTATTATTATTATTATTATTATTATTATTATTATTATTATTATTATTATTATTATTATTATTATTATTATTATTATTATTATTATTAATATTATTATTACTATCATTGTTTGCCTTGCTTTATTATTGATTTTATTTACTTGATTTGTTGATGAAACTATATTCTTGTATGCGTTATATTGGCAATTGCCTACAAATAAACTTTTGAATCTTGTAAAAAAAAAATAATAATGCATTCGCGCAGGTGTGTCCCGGGACAGTCCTGTCCTAGTGCGGAACCCCTTTTGAATAGAAGTTTTCTCAAGCGGGACGGGACAAATTTGTCCTGGGACAGTTTTGTCCAAGTGCGGAAGGAGTCTATAGACTGACACTGACCAAAAACTGACGTCAAAAGACCAGTCTTTGGCCACAATGGAAAACAAATCGTGAGTTGTATTCAATGTTTCAACCAATGGGACCACTTGATTCCATGAGCACTACTAACGACAACTCACTAGGAGTGCAAAAACCAAATAATTTTGAGTTAACGATAGCTACGGGCTGATTGCGTCAGGTGATAGGGATGCACTTTGGTTGGCTATGGGTCGTCGACGACAGCGGCAATAATAGGCTTCAACAGTCGTGACGTCACTTCCGTCATAATGACGCTTAGTAACTTAGTAACTGGTTCGAAACTATCGGAACAATGGCGGACGCCCTTATGAAATACTTCTCCGACGAGCATAAACGTGTATCCAGAGGAGAAAAACAATATAAATCTGATCATGTTTTGACTTCTTATCACATGGCATGTGGAAAAGTTCTAGCCAGCATGAAGAATAAAAAGTACCGATTTTCTGACTGCTCTCTTGGTGGAAACGCTGTATTCCTTGTTAACAATGATAAAGATAAAAGCAAACTATTATCTGAAAGCAAAAAAATTGCTTCGCTGTTAAGGGGTTAAGAGCACCTGCCAGCATCTCTACGTCACCAAGGTCACCAAGCGACACGTCTCCCTTTCGTCTTCATGCAATCCCCCCCCCCCCCCCCCCCCCCATCACCCTACACTCTCACGATGGTGGTGGCGGCGGATAAAAAAGGCCTTTTTTTCTTTCATTCAACTAGACTGCTGGTGGACCCTAGGCCTCTCTACAAGTACAAGAAATAAAACTCACTTTTTCTCTGCTCGAACGAAAATATCTACCCCCTACCGGTCGAATTATTTGTAGCAGACGACAAATTTCTCAAAACGGTCACGTGACACTGTAAAAACAACACAGGAAGTCCATGAAAGCTTATTTACGGCAGTTCCTTTGAACCGTGTAAACAACAAAATTTCGTTTTCATTCGACTCAACGGGTCAGATTGGCCGGTATTTTTTAACGAACTAAAGTTCTGAAAAATCAAAATGTTTCTTAGAAAGTTGAAAGATGCTAGTTTTTTAAACAGAGGTAGGTTTTTTAAAAAATCTTTATATTTTACGTGAATGCATGCTCAAGGCGAGTTGGACGTGCAGCGGAGGTTGGTAGGCCAAAGGCCCACCTCTCTAGTTTCTCTGAAAATTTCAGAGCAAAATATGTTTGCACTCAAAAGTTAGAGCTCCCCAAAAAACAAGTTATTTGGCCTCGATTGTTTACAAAAGCTGCCATTTTCTTATACTGATTCACTTCCTGTCGTCTGCTGCGTTTGAGAGATAACTTCGTCAATCCACATCAAAACTTTACATCTTTATATCTTACAATATATTCCATTTATGGAAGTTATTTTTGTTTTAACCCTATTTTCATAATAAAATAGAAAGTCCTATTTCCTGATTTGGGGTCCATTTGACCCCCCTGACTTGCAAAAAGAAAAATACTAGAAAGTCCTATTTTCTTATTTGGGGGCCATTTGACCCCATGATTTTACTATGGAAAATTCAGTTAAAATAATATTTTCTCATTAAATGTATGGGATTAAAACATGTTGTTGTTTTTGTTGTGACATCGTGCATCTATTTATTTAGTGACATAGTCGTGTCAATACGATCCACAACTTACTGGTAGATGGCATCTACAATAATTGACTAAGTTAATTTTGTTTCCTATTTGCTGTCCAATATGATGAGCGCCAGTTTCAGTTACCTACTTTTTCATCAACTCTAATCAAGAAACATCCAAGTAAGTACTAACTGAAGATGAGTCTTATACTTATCCTGTGTAATAAAAATGAATTGATAGTAGATCTATCATTAATTTTCTGATTGTAGTACTAGCAAGAATGAATCGCCAAATATGAAATGATGAAACAATACTGGATAAATGAAAGTGTTAATATTCAATTTAATGTTTCTTACAATACTTGCCTTACTTTCGTGTCTTGCTTATCTTTTCTTATTGTGTGTACCCTACCTTAACATAACATATAACATATGGTGTAGGGAGACATAGGATAAAATCCTTTGAATACCCTTAATATTAAATTGATTGAAAGATTACAATAATGATACACGTGGTAAAGATAGTATAACAACTTAAATGCACTCATGTATGTGTGATGTACAAACATATATCTTTAACCTTGACATGCAAAGCACTCACACACACACACACACACATACACTCATACATCCAAACATATAGAAGATGGACATAATAAGGTAACAATGCATGATATTTGCATACAAGATTGAAAGGCATGTCAACAGCAGTGCAAACAAGTATCATTCGTCATATATAAATCCTTCCCACATATTTGTTTGTAACTTCTTATATGAAAAGTGATTTATTTTCTAGTACCGTTTTTCAATATCTAGGTGAACTAAATTGATAGCTTGAATGACTACGTTATATCTCAGCCATAGTGTCATGAATTTGCTAACTAAATGGTTTGTATGTTGTTGTTTTTTTTAAATCAGCCATCCGTTGTGTGGTCTAGATTATGCTACAGTGGGCCTAATAAAAATTATTATTATTATTATTATTATTATTATTATTATTATTATTATTATTATTATTATTATTATTATTATTATTATTATTATTATTATTATTATTATTATTATTATTGAAAATTGTGAAATGAAATGAAAGAAAGAGCTTCCTTTGTTGAAATCTTTAGTATTTTTCTCTCTAGGCTAGGGCTATTGGTCAGTACTGACTAATATGTGCCAGCGCCTGAGTACTAAATAAGAGGTACCACCGGCAATTGATCAGTACTGTCGAACACAGTGCTGACAAAGACCTTTTCGAACTTATTCGTCACTACTGGATTATTTCATTAGTAATAAAATTATATAAAAAATCCCAGGCCAACTTATCCCATGACTGTTTGTTACACTTAGACAAATTTGATTTAAGTTTAACGTGTGGGGCAACGGAATGACTCTCGTTGTTTTATGCCGCCATAAGATTCTTGTTATTTTATGTTGTCCATTCTATTTATGTATTAGTTTGTTTTTTTTTTTTTTGTTATGTTTTTTTTTAAATAGTTTTTTCGTTTCTTTTGTTTTGTTTGTTTTTGTTCGCTCATTCAGCCCACGCCAGCTTGTTGCTGGTTTCAGTTCTAAATTCATAATCACAACCGTGACGACCCAAGAAAGAGCAGATTTATTATTTTATGACATTATTGTCAATTACTCTAATACTGGTATAGGCATGTCTCGAAAATTTCCCACAATCGTCTATTTGGAATGAATAGAATTATTATAAAAGGATCCGTGAGGAGTGTAGAGTTTGAACCTTTACATAAGAGATGGGGAACACAAAGACAATCGTTCAAGCGTAAAAAAAACATAATGTTTGAAAGTCATGAAAATTTGTTACTTATTTCCTCTAAACGGTGTCATGTCTGGCTGATTGAAAATGTTCAAAATTGATTTTATGCACAAAATCTATTAAACTTGAGTTTTTGTGTTTTATTAAAGAGAATGATCAAAATTTGTTAAACTGACAAAATCTATAATTTCACACGTAATGACCAATCGTTTTACTGTTAAATCCATTTTGCTATTTGGTTAATTCAGATATAACACCGTTTGGAAGTTATAGGTGACATATGTTGTGAAAAGACTTCCCAGAATATCGATGGTTGCGGTTTGGATACGATAATATCTCGTATAGTTTGGAGGGCAGAACGACTTGGATACAAAATCGTTTGGGAATGTTATGAATTGGGTTCCGCGAATATAGATTGTTATGGTTTGGAGACGACATAATAATAACGATAATAATATGACACAGTTTCGAGGGCATGGCGACTTCCACATCTCTCAAACATCCTGGTTTATACACGTCTTCATTTATCATTGACCAGTACCACAGATTTTCGACAAACGGGAGCGACAGACAAGCTTTTAGTTTACTATATTTTGGGCAATTGACGTTAGGATTGAATTAATTGACTTTGTCTTGGAAACTAGATTGTTGTAACTAAGACCAGAGATTTTGATCTGGATAAATTAGAATCAAAGCATTGGTAAGACGAGATAATCTGTTTGTTATGAGTTACAGTTCTTGAATCAAGTTCTAAAAGTCATACCGTATGATGGGGGTCAATAAGCCGGGGTTGATCCTAGATTCTATGACGTGAGATGAACTAGTAACAATCATTATTCTTAAAGTTTACGCACTGTCTAAGACACAAGTTGAGATAAAAGCCACTTAATGCAAGACAATAAACGTTCAAGGTTACTCATAGTTTTGTGTGTTGGTCCGTTATATTTCCGGATAGCAATGTTGTGAGCTTCTTAGCCAATCACACAGCATCTATTCCCGTCCCCAACATTTGCTCTCTTCATCATCACCACAACTACATCATCATTAGAGGAAACACAGGTGTGATATCAAAAAAACGGGTTCCGATCTCAATGGAAGTGTAAAACCACTCTTCCGGAGGACTGGATACCATGTGTAATTCATCTTCTGGTTTCAGATTGATGGGATCTTATTTTCTAGTCTAAATAAATGCTGGTCGTCTTCTGTACTTCTCATTACTGCCTCCACCACCAATATATATTTCAACCACATATTATCACTACCATACGATAGGCGGATATTCGTTTAGCACAGGGACCAACTCCCCCTTTCCTTCCATTTCCAGTGCATCCTAAAATCTTGACAGAAAGTGTTCCCATAGGCCAGTTTTAAATCTTTCGCGCCAGAAAAACAATTGACAAGAGATGATAGATGTTCAGTGGATTTTAACATGAGAGAACTAACAAGTTGAGAGCAGAGATTAAAAAGGACAACAAAGGGGATAGAATAAACAACAAGATTGACCCCCCCCCCCCCCCCCTCTCCCACCCTATAATACGAATGACAACCATAGATAAACTTCAAGTCCTTAGCCAAAGACTTCGAGGAATCGCGGGTCAAATGTGCATAGGTCTCATACTCGTCCCTGGCATGGGAAAACCACCAACAAGTGCCAGCGCTCGACCAATAATACTCCGTTTTTTCTATAAAGTCATGGGGGCCAAATGACCTCCAAATCAGGAAATAGTACTTTCTGTATTTTTCTCTTTGAAAGTCATGGGGCCATTTGGCCCCCAGATCGGAAAATCTCAAATTCCAGGTGAGCATGCTCAGTGTGAGTAAACTATGCACGACACAAGCATGAAATTTGGCATGGTCATGGACCTCGTGATTTTAGGAAAAGTCACCAAATTTCAGGTCTCTGCGTCAAAAATTGACTGTTTTATGAATAAAAAACACCCCCCTGGGGTCTTTTTGGCCCCCAAGTATGAAAATAGGGTTAAATTATTCAATTAATTGGCGTTTTCATGTCCATGCATTCATTTTATAATTTACAATTCTCTTCCTTTTTTTCCGATTGATTTTTCACTGCTGATTTTGACGTTTTTCATCCTTTGACGGAGGTCTGTCCAATTTCGGGGAACGGGGGAGCGGAAGTTTTTAAAATCACCTATTTTCGATCATTTTAAACATTAATACACCACCTCAAACATTTATCAATCCATATCTCTGCTTTTATGAGGTCTATTTTCATTTTGAAAAGTTCAAAGTGAACAACGAAATGACGCCGATTCAGTGGTGTATTTGGTCTATCTACATGTGAATAAATATTTAATTGTCGACTTTTCCAAAATTCCAATAGGTCATTCATTTGCATGTTGTGGTCTATTTTTCCTTGATTTCAGCTCTAAACTATACCTTTCTCTCTCAATAAATAATTTTTTTTCTGTTTGCAATGTATTACAGAGATGTTGAATTACCA
>NC_088371.1:32079515-32142015 GCF_034508935.2 Berghia stephanieae
AAAATGGATTGCCAACTGTATTGAAGGTATCAATGAGGCTTCTTAGATTTGTTGTAAACATTTTCTTCTTTGATGTACTGTCGTCTAAATGTCTCTGATCATCTTTACAGGATGTTTCATTATGAAAAGTTGCAACCATATCGTCAATTTGCGGTGCAGACAACATCCATCGATGCAATGTTGAGGGGGATTCAATTAAAGAGATAACATTAAGAGAGCCCTTTAGTTTCTCATTGTTCTGCTCATGAGCTTGGTCAATACTCATTGATGAAAAGTGTCTTCTTGACTTCTTGACAGTAAAGTTGCCTGCAAGAAACTGCACATAGACTTCGGTTGAAGACAAAGGTAGGATCAACATATCTCTAATGTGGACAGACAACCACCGAGAATAATGGGTTTTGTCCAAAGCAAACAGAAAGGGAATAAATTCTTGTAAAGATTCGACATAGGTCAAGAAGTCTCCAGTGCGGAAAGATTTGATTAATGATAATGTAAGCAATTCCATCTTTATAATCATATCCCAAAAATAAAACTGACTTGATTCTTTGCTTTGCTTTGAATTCCACTCCTCAACTGACATAATGGCATGCCCGTTCTTTTCAACATATATATTGTAGGCTTCCTGTTTTAAAGTTGAAAGACAAGCAACTGTTAGCTGATGAGCGTATCTTGTTCTTTTTATGTGGCAGACTTTCAAAAAAGAATCTGCTGTTCCAGCACCACAAATTCCTGCTCTCGATAAAATGTGAGTCCATCCACTTCCATCCAAAAGCGTCCCAATGGTTTTCAAAAATTCCATCTCAATGTGCAATCCACCAAGTATGACAACAAATTTTGACTCCCCATAGATTTCAGGCCATTTCCATTGAATCTGTTTGGCAATGGCGTACAACGGTTGATCAGCAACTAGCACAGGAGTTTGTCCAGGATTCAAAAAATGTGTGATGCTGTTTAGGTTATCCATTGTATGTTTGATTGTTGAAGATTTGTTACTAGCTACTTCAAGAAGTGGAAGCATTGATATGATTGAGGGTGAAACATTGTCCTGTCTATCTGAGTGGAAAGCTGGCCAGTTAATTACTAATTCCTCCGGATTAGTGGATAGCACATGCTCTAACCACTGGTCCTCCTTCTGTAATGATCTCTGAAGATTGATCTTTTCAGAATGAAAATTAACGTGATCATGAATTGGTGGAATACACGGTTTAGCTCCAAGAGTTATTTCTTCTTTCACGGTGATAAAATCTTTCAGAACTGTGGTCTCAGTACAATCTGTATTAACATCGTCAGAGAAAATGTCACCAAGGCCGAGTCGCTCTTCACCATCTCCACTAAACTGTGGGTGCTGAAATATAGAAATTCCTGTACCATGAAAAGCAGACTTAGATGTAGTTGAGGTAGGGTTGTAGTCAAGATTGTCGACAGCTGCTGTTGTGAAAAGGTTATGCTTCAACGAAACGGGGCATACAACACCATCCTCTTCAAATCGTTTTTCCACTGCCGGGCAATGTTGGATGAAATGGACAGAACTCGCTTATAAGAAACACTTAAGCCCAGATTAAACAAAGTATTGACAATCTTTTTTGATCGTGTCTCGTTGTAAAGATGCATACCAATAAACAGTGAAAGAGGAGTCTCCTTTGCTGGCATTATTCGCTTTGGGGCTACAGTGGGTTCATCTCTCTTTAGTCTGTCAATGCTGTTGGTAACTATCAACTGCGATAAAGAGAGACTTTCTTGGTGACGTATATGAACACTTTTAGATGATGAGGATCCAACTAAAATCATCTTTATTAGACCGAGTAATGACTGTGGAACAGATTTTTCTTGGGAGACTTGAGAGAAGTCAGCAGCAGCTTTTTCTAATTTATCCAGATCTCTTCGAATTATATTAGCCGCGCGGGATAAAGTCAATACTTCGTCGTCAGCCTTTTCCATGTGAGTCTGTTCAAGTAAACTAGATGTTGTCTTATTGACGGCTAAAAATATTTCCTTTCCTGAGAAAAAACTGTCTAGGCCTGGTAGTACCCGCTGGAGTCTGTCTCTGAACCTGGTTGGATGAACATACGACTGGGTGCACCCTCTTTCGCAGCATTCTTTGCTATACATCTTTATCAATTCTGATAATTTGTGAACTCTTTCTTTGCTCTGTTCTATGCTTGAAACAATTTCAGCAAACGCAAAACTGGTATCGATGTCTGTAGGTTGAGCACTTTGTTTGTTTTTGTAATATTCAGCAGTTCTTTTCATGTTCATAAAACGAACATGACAAATCTTATGGTAATGAGCTTCCTGAGCAATCAAATCACCATTTGAGAACATGGAAAGAATCTGTATATCGTTTATAATTTCTGCAGCCACGCGGATATTTTCACTCATCTCTTTTGTCATTATCGAATGAAGGGAAGCGTCAGTCTTCTGGTTGCAAAACATGCAATTTGTCCTATTTTTTGTGATAACGTCAATTGAGGGAAAACGCATACTCAGCTTCCTTGGACAGTGGGATGATGAGAGATTGTCTAGATCGGGGTCATTTGAAACGTTTTCTTGTAATTTCTGGTTTTTCACAGCGAGCCTCCTGATTTTTGTGGCCGTGTATCGAGAGCGACATGATTTGTGCCATTTGGCATCCTTTTGCTGCAGGACCTCCACTGTATCCTCAGAGTGTTCTCCAACAGACAGATCGAGCTTGTCACTATCATGTGCTAATCCGTTAAAAGTCTTTACACTCTCAACAAAAGTCACGTACCCTTGTCCACAGTCTTTCCGCTTTGACAGAGCTGGGCATTCTAATTTTTCATTTTTAATCTCTTGACAAATGATACATTTTGACCAATCCACGTCAATACCGCGCTTTGCCATTTTATAATTGTTAATAGTTAGTACAGGATTTAGTACATTGTCAAAGGCATGGTTTGATGGGTTAAATGACGGTGATCACGTTTGATAACGGGGATGAGGCGATGTTCATGAAGGTAATGTTAAAGATGATGATGATGATATGGACATTTTCAACCTGAAATTTGTTTTGAAAAATACTATTATGCAACCACAATAATAACACAAGTGTATTGAATAAGTGCGAGATACATAAATTGATGCTTAAGTGATATTTAGATGCTCTGTATGATGCTAATGATGATGATGATGATGATGATGATGATGATGAGGATGATGATGATGATGATGATGATGATGATGACGATGATGCTGTTGTTGTTGCTATTATTATTATTATTATTATTATTATTATTATTATTATTATCATCATCATCATCATTACTATATTTTCTATATTATTATTTATTATTATTATTATTATTATTATTATTATTATTATTATTATTATTATTATTATTATTATTATTACGACGTATTTTAAAACCATCATTATAACTAACTACAGTACCACATAATAATATGCGGTGGGTAAAAGGCGACAAAGTTTAAGTAGACACCGTTTCGTGACCTCGCCGACCCGAAAGCAGACGACTAAACTTGCAACCGCAGAATGCAATGCATTGTTTATCGATATCAACACATTAGCGGAAGTCTATTATTTTCAAATAATTCTAGTTTATTAAGATATGAAGGAAATAAAAAACGTATTCTTTGAAAGATATCGGAATATATCAAAGATATGAAAGAAAAATCAGCAATTTTATTTTTTCTTCGTAGTCGTATTCGACCACCACAACTTTGATTTCTTCGATTTCACAATCTCATGTTCCGCGTTCAAAGCCGGCAAAATTTGAAATAACCAAATTGGTATAATATCGGACTCAATAAAATAGTAATGAAAACTATGTTACTCACTTGGTAAATGAATGAATTTGATATGTTGTATGTTAACGAATAAATGATAAGTTATCTTTCCGATTTCGATTTAAGACACTGGGCACATGTGTACTCGGTACCGATCTGTGACCTTTTGACACCAAGCAAAATGTCGTGATGGTGGCAAGTTTCATCACCACCATTAATTTTTACAAAAATCAAATTGCTGATATCTCAGCTCTTGGAGTAATGAGAGAGTGGTTCTATATCACAATTTAAACCTAAGAGCACGAAGTTTTTTTCATAAAAAATTTATGCTTTCATCACTAATTTGCACGATTTGGGGGTTTTGTGTCCCTAATTCCCCCAGCTATTTGGGGCCAATCTTTCGGTAACGAAAAGACTGATTCTAAAATTTGATATGCTGAGCCAGGTAGTTCGAGCACTTTATTACTTTATTGTTCATTTTCTTTCATTTCGCAATTTTCGCCTTTTAAATACTGCCGGCAATGTCCTTGACTGCCGGGCATTCGGAACGTTTCCATTTTCATGTTCGGATTGTGTTCCTGGTGGCGTTGTTCCTGTTCCTGGTCCAAATTGAAGCGATTCGCGATCGTTCCGGTCGAAGAGTTTCGTATCAGTCATATCCAGTACGGCGTGCGTACTCGTGTTGTAGATGGTTCCAACCACAGACGAGAGGTTCAGACTGAGAGGGAGGAGGGAGGTACCTAGGCTGGTTTGCGCGCCCTCACACACACACACACACACACACACACACACACACACACACACATGCATACACGGACACATCATAACAATAACAACGTCCGCCCATCCCCACCTCCTCGTCTCATTCTTCGCCCGTAGACTGAACCCTTCCTCACCAAATCACATCTTTAAGTTGACACTTGACACATGAAAAGGAACATGACCATGAACATGTTCCTGGTGTATGTTCCTAGTAAATGTTCCTGGTCGAGCTGTGTTCCTGTTCTCGAGAACTAAAACCCGTGCGGCACTACTTAGAGAGAGAGAGAGAGAGAGAGAGAGAGAGAGAGAGAGAGAGAGAGAGAGAGAGAGAGAGAGAGAGAGAGAGAGGAATGATCTTTGCTTCAGCAAGCCCCCTCTCTCTCTTGCTTAATTTGCGCCGTTGCGCTACGGCTGACACCTGAGTAATTTCAGTTTTCCCTTGGAATAGACCCTTAGACAAATTTCCGCTTAAGGATGAATAAATGGAACTCTTTTTTCTTTATTTACTTTATTGGGTTAAAAAGACTTTTGTATCATATCCATCTAAATAATTTAAGTGAAATTTTCCAATCTGCCTATAAATCACATCATAGCACTGAAACTGCCCTTTTAAAAGTATGCACTGATATTCTTAATAGTATTGACAAAAATCATGTCTGTTTATTGACTATGTTGGACCTTTCGGCTGCATTTGACACCATTGATCACGAGATACTTATTAAACGATTAGAAATTACTTTTGGAATTAGAGACACTGCGCTTAGTTGGTTTAAATCATACCTAACATCAAGATCTCAGTCGGTTCTGATCGATGGCGCAGTATCAGAAACATTTCCTCTAAATTACGGCGTTCCGCAGGGGTCTGTCCTTGGTCCTGTTATTTTTACTCTTTATACTCAACCTCTTTCGGATATTTTTGTTAAAAATAAATTAATGTATCATTTCTATGCTGATGACACTCAGATCTATGTAAGCGATATCCCTAGTAATATCCCATCATTAATTACCCGTGTTGAAGACTGTATTAGAGATGTTAAATGCTGGATGGAAATTAACAAGTTAAAGCTGAATAATGAAAAGACAGAGGTGATGGTGTGTGGTAGAAAAAGTGTTTTGAAAGATGATTTTCTGAAGTTTACTCTAAATATAAATGGGTGCACAATTAACCTCTCAACGTGTGTGAAAAACCTCGGGGTAATGCTAGATCAACATATGACTATGCAGGCACAGTTTGATTCTCTATGTAGAAGTTTGACAATAGGCTTAAAAAGAATTGCTTCAGTTAGACCTTTCCTAACAAGAGAAGTAACATGCAAACTAATAACATCTTTCATACTATCTAAAATAGATTACTGTAATTCGTTAATCTCGAATGTAAGCAACGATAAAATATCACGCCTTCAAAGTATCCAGAATGCGGCTGCTAAATTGATTTTAAGAAAGAAGATAACATCCTACTCGTTGCCACTTTTGTATGAGCTGCATTGGTTACCAGTTAATGTGAGAATCGAATTCAAACTAGCAGTATTGTGCTATAAGTGCCTTAATGATCAAGCACCATTGTATATTACTGAATTTTTAGAAACTTATAAGCCAACGAGGAGTCTACGTTCTGCACTAGATTCTACAAAATTAATTGTTACAAATAAATATAAATATAAATTTTACGGCGGCAGATCGTTCAGTCACGTCGGACCTTCCATCTGGAACTCTCTTCCTAAAAGAATAAGAGAAGCGCAGTCCTTATCAATATTTAAATCAAAGTTAAAACACCATCTCTTTGTTAAAACACATCTTGATTAATGCATCTTTGTAATTTGACCCCAATATGAATGTTAATTTAGTTTATGTTATTATATCATTATTTTATATTATTTCCGTATTTGACATAGCATGTGGATGTATTATAACATATCTTGTATTAATGACTTTATGTTTAGTTATTACATTGTTGTATAATGATAATATTATGTTGATGTAGTTTGTATAATGTTTCATTTGTATAATAATGTCACTGTATTATTGTTTCGCGCATTGAGCATCACCCAGTGATGAAAATGCGCGTTATAAATGTCATGTATTATTATTATTATTGATGTGTAATGACATGTTACAAGGGGTTGAGGTGTGTGTGTGTGGGGGGGGGGGGGGGGTGGGTGGGAGGGGTTGCACTGAAATTAGAAAGAACGGCGGAGTGAAAAGAATAAGCAGAGAGGTGTCGGCTACGTGAACCAATAACGGAGTGTATGAGTGACTGCATCATATTGTATACATGACATAGCATGTACATTCATAACTGCCGATGTCACAGTAAATCATCAGCGGCCCTAATCTGTCCCTCCAGGAAAGGGCCACCCCCCCCCCCCCTTCCCGATTTATGCCACAAAAAAACATCACTAAAATTGTCACAATCAACATCTAAATACCTGAATAGATTTTTTTAATGTACATGAAGCTATGGAACAATATATTTTTTTCTTAAATTATTATTATTATTATTATTATTATTATTATTATTATTATTATTATTATTCTTATTATTATTATTCTTATTCTTATTATTATTATTATTATTATTATTATTATTATTATTATTATTATTATTATTATTATTATTATTATTATTATTATCATTATTATTATTATTATCATTTATGAGAAATAGTGTTAGGTAGCAAATAATATAATAACAATAATCCATTTCTCTTAACCTCACAATGTTAACAGGCCTACCTTTGTATAGAAAAAAAAAGTATTTTGTTTTCTAACATAAAAATAAAAAAAGAACAGTTTTTCTTCACACTTCCATAAAGGGAGCAAACCAAATAGTTGACCTCAATCTTCTTAAAAACTTTCTGAACTTTAATGATTACATTTCAAATACTAAAGCCTTTACCAAACCAAGCATTTTGTCGCATAAGGTAGATTATGTTCTAATCTTCTGAAGTGTTGTCAACATAAAGCAACTTAATAATTCATTTCGTAACAAAAACTACCCCTTTTTAATAAAAAATCTCCATTGATTAATTATGCTACATCTAGGGAAAACATCAGAAATATACCCTTAATAATAATAAAATAATAATAATAATAATAATAATAATAATAATAATAATAATAATAATAATAATAATAATAATAATAATAATAATAATAATAATAATAATAATAATAATGCATGACATTTATAACGTGCATTTTTTTGTTTGTTTGTTTGTTGCTTTAGGTCTCTTCCAACACAATTGAGGTTATATGAGAGACCGCTGAAACAAAAAAACAAGCAATCTAACAAAAATAGTACAAATGTAAATCAAAATCATAACCTAAAGATATCATAAGCTAAATTATAAATAACCAAGAACAAACAGGCAGAAGATTTACAGAAAAAAAAATATCCCCTGTCAAAAATACAATCACAAACCAAAGAAGCAGGATAGGCTAGTAAAGAGAAGAAGAAACGACATCACTATCGGATCATACACCCATGCGAACATCATAGGTATATGATTCAAGGGTGATGCTCCCATCCAACCACCCGCAACGCGCATTTTCATCACTGGGTGATGCTCAATGCGCGAAACAATAATACAGTGACATTATTATACAAATGAAACATTATACATAGGGGAGACCGGGGTGAAAAGTCCCAGGGGTGAAAAGTCCCAAGGAGGTTTTGGCCCTTAGATATAATTTTTTGGCCTTTCTGTTTTGAAAAATATGGTATATTTAGTTGTTGGCCTATTTGCAATAACAAGCGTTCTTTCCCTCTCCATCTTTGAGAGATAGCTGCCACCACCTGTTCATCTGAAGCAAAAAGTGCAAATCTACCCTCATCAGAATTTGTGAGTATTCTTTTATTTTTGATTCAATTAATGTATGCATTTGTGATGTGACTCTATGGCCATTTTTGCATAACTCTTGACATGTTTTACACTAATGCTGGTATTCATATTGGCACAGTTGGCTGCAAATCAGGCCAACCCCCTATCGGGGTGAAAAGTCCCAGTGTTGGGGGAAAAAGTCCCACTGGGACTTTTCACCCAGGCTGCTGCAACACCTGAGGATGTCTATATAAACATATAAATAATAATAATAATAATAATAATAATAATAATAATAATAATAATAATAATAATAATAATAATAATAATAATAATAATAATAATAATAATAATAATAATAATAATAATAATAAATAATAATAAATATGATTTCTATCTGCGCCTATCCCAAGAGGCTCTAGGCGCTCATTCATACACTCTCTCATAAACACTTGTACCAAAAGACAAGGGGACTTTTACTCTAAAAATAATCGAAAAAGATATGTTTTTAAAGATTTTTTAAAAGTAATAAAATAATCATAACTGTGAAGTTTCATGGCTTCCATTCTTCCATTTTTATGATAGGGAGTAGTGATGATGATAATTTGTAATGGTAAACTCACACATTTTGTTTATTTCCCCAGAACTATGCCAAGGAACTACGTCCGAACAACCACGAGGGGCTCCTTCACGAAAGACACGATGGCATCAGCTGTGGCGGCCGTGCTTGGGGAATGTCTTCCCGAAAAGCAGCAGATGAGTTTGATATCAACTATAAGACGCTGCAACGCTATGTCAAACTACACAGGGCTGAAGGTAGCATCGACAGTGGCTGCTTCGGCTATGGCTCAGAGAAGAAGCGCATCTTCACAGATGACCAAGAGCAGATCATTCTCCAGTATGTTCTGGAAGCCTCCTCCATCTATTATGGACTCACGCTGGAAGACCTTCGAGGATTAGCCTATGAGGTGGCTGTTAAGAATCAAATTCCAGTCCCAGAATCATGGACTGCCAATAGGGCTGCAGGAGAGGATTGGTTCTATGGATTCAGAACACGCAACAAAGACAGTCTCAGTTTGCGAAACCCCGAAGCGACAACATTAAACAGAATGCAAGCGTTCAACAAGACCAATGTGAATACATTCTTTGACAATCTAGAACATGTAATGGCAGTGCATAAGTTTGCACCACAGTGTATCTGGAATATCGACGAGACAGGATGCTCCACGGTTCAGAAGCCCAAACGACAGCTGGCGAGGAAAGGAGAAAAACGTGTCGGGTCTGTGGTCTCTCAGGAAAAGGGATGTACGGTCGCACTCTGTGGGCAGTGAATGCCCTTGGCAACAGCATGCCCCCATACCTTATTTTTCCACGAGTAAATGTACAAGAACACTGGTCAACAACTGCCCCACCAGGATCCCTTTGCGACTCTCACCCCAAAGCTTCAGGGTGGATGACATCCGAGAACTTCTTGCGTTTTCCGCAGCACTTTCAGAAATACGCTAAACCAGCTGCGCATCCAGTGCTGTTGATTCTTGACAACCATGCTTCGCATTGTGGTGAGAATGTTATTGCTTTTTGTCAGGAAAACATCATCACCCTGCTCTCATTTCCGCCACATTGCTCGCATCAGATGCAGCCCCTGGATGTTTCTGTCTACGGGCCATTTCAGACCTCTACGACTACGCCGTCAACAAGGGGTGCAAGGATCCACAAAATACTGGCAAACAGATGTCCATCCACACTGTGCCTCAAATTATATCTTATGCATTCCCAAAGGCTTTCACCCCAGCAAATATCACAACTGGCTTTCGTGCAACCGGGATTTTTCCCACAGATAGGAACATTTTCTCTGACGACAAGTTCTTACCAACATTTTCAACAGATCGACCACAACCTGCTCCTGCGACCCTAAACCAGCCATCAATGATCTCTGGAACTGCAACAACCGATGCTGAAAAATCTATCAGCAAAGGTTTTGTATCGCCGAAAGAAATTTGTCCCTTCCCCAAAGCAACAGCTCGCCCAGAGGAAAACAAACAACGGAAAACAGTTAAGTCAACTATTTTGACTTTGACCCCAGAGAAGCGACCAGGCTACTATCAACAGTCTTTGGTTGTTGAAACAGAAGTGGCTTCGAAGAGAAAAAGGCTGAAATATGACTCTGAGAGTGATGATGAGGCTAACTGTGCCCTTGATTCAATTCTGGAAAAAGCAGACAAATTGAACAAAGAGGACGACGTTGAGGTTCAAGAAGAAGACCTGAACGAGGCCCCCTCCTTTCCTCCTCTATGGAAGAACAGGACATGTCCCTCCTCAAGCTGGAAGACTTTGTGTTCTTTAGATGCGAAGGAAAGAAGGGCAATGTATTCTACACTGGGATCGTGAAAAGTGCAATGGATGAGGACGGGGACTTCGCAATTGAATTCCTCAAACGAAGTGAAAAAGTAAAGAACAAATTTATTAATTTCTCCAATGAGGAGATCTGGTCTGTCCACAAAAAGCAAATTATTACAAAGCTGTGCAAATCTGATGTGACCGGTACCCAAAGAACGAAGAGTGGACACGTGTTTAAAGATGATATCGTGAAATATGCTCAATAGACTAGCCCAGCTGAGCCTTATCGAATGTCTTTCTTTGATATTTTTTTTCAAAGTTCCAACATTCCCTGTAACAACAAGATATGAAGTGAGTAGAAAAGTGCCAGAAGACAATAGAGAATAAAAAATTTTTTCGCGGCGGTGGTGGGGTTTGAACCTGCGACCCTATTGGTACGACAACTCCGCCTGGCAGGTGAGAGCGTGGCTCTACCGTGTGAGCTATCCACGAACACAAAAATATTCGTTTCAAACCCAAAGTCATTTCTAGATCCCTCTCTCACCCACTTCTTGAGATCGCCGATTCGTTCAACACCATCGCGAAGTAATTTTGACCAGCAGTTAAGCTTAATAGCCAATATTCTCATCACAAACATATAACATAGAAACGATTGAGACATTGAGTATGATCCGGTGTATGGGGTGAATTTTTAATTCAGAAAAGTGAGTGGAGCAGGCACTTATGTTGGTAACAACAAGATATGAAGTGAGTAGAAAAGTGCCAGAAGACAATAGAGAATAAAAAATTTTTTCGCGGCGGTGGTGGGGTTTGAACCTGCGACCTTATTGGTACGACAACTCCGCCTGGCAGGTGAGAGCGTGGCTCTACCGTGTGAGCTATCCACGAACACAAAAATATTCGTTTCAAACCCAAAGTCATTTCTAGATCCCTCTCTCACCCACTTCTTGAGATCGCCGATTCGTTCAACACCATCGCGAAGTAATTTTGACCAGCAGTTAAGCTTAATAGCCAATATTCTCATCACAAACATATAACATAGAAACGATTGAGACATTGAGTATGCTCCGGTGTATGGGGTGAATTTTTAATTCAGAAAAGTGAGTGGAGCAGGCACTTATGTTGGTAACAACAAGATATGAAGTGAATAGAAAAGTGCCAGAAGACAATAGAGAATAAAAATTCTCTATTGTCTTCTGGCACTTTTCTACTCACTTCATATCTTGTTGTTACCAACATAAGTGCCTGCTCCACTCACTTTTCTGAATTAAAAATTCACCCCATACACCGGAGCATACTCAATGTCTCAATCGTTTCTATGTTATATGTTTGTGATGAGAATATTGGCTATTAAGCTTAACTGCTGGTCAAAATTACTTCGCGATGGTGTTGAACGAATCGGCGATCTCAAGAAGTGGGTGAGAGAGGGATCTAGAAATGACTTTGGGTTTGAAACGAATATTTTTGTGTTCGTGGATAGCTCACACGGTAGAGCCACGCTCTCACCTGCCAGGCGGAGTTGTCGTACCAATAAGGTCGCAGGTTCAAACCCCACCACCGCCGCGAAAAAAATTTTTATTCTCTATTGTCTTCTGGCACTTTTCTACTCACTTCATATCTTGTTGTTACCAACATAAGTGCCTGCTCCACTCACTTTTCTGAATTAAAAATTCACCCCATACACCGGAGCATACTCAATGTCTCAATCGTTTCTATGTTATATGTTTGTGATGAGAATATTGGCTATTAAGCTTAACTGCTGGTCAAAATTACTTCGCGATGGTGTTGAACGAATCGGCGATCTCAAGAAGTGGGTGAGAGAGGGATCTAGAAATGACTTTGGGTTTGAAACGAATATTTTTGTGTTCGTGGATAGCTCACACGGTAGAGCCACGCTCTCACCTGCCAGGCGGAGTTGTCGTACCAATAAGGTCGCAGGTTCAAACCCCACCACCGCCGCGAAAAAAAATTTTTATTCTCTATTGTCTTCTGGCACTTTTCTACTCACTTCATATCTTGTTGTTACCAACATAAGTGCCTGCTCCACTCACTTTTCTGAATTAAACATTCCCTGTAATGTACATTTTTAATTTTTTAAATTGCTACTACACTTGATTTCAATGTCATGTATTCCCTTTTGTTAATAAAATGTTTCAGACGAAGAGGTTTTGAAAAAAAAAAAAGTTTTCCATGGATGGAGAAGTGAAACCTGATTAAACAGGAGAATAATGATCGATGAAACTTACATACAAATCATTACCAGGTTTTAATGACAAAAAATGTTGTCATAATGAACAAATTGACAACATCTTACTTCTTGATCATAATTTTCTTGGCTAAATTAGCTTTCACTGGGTTGGGACTTTTTACCCTGGGAGGTGGGACATTTCACCCCGGCCTGGGGGGAAAAGTCCCACTTCAAATTTTTATAAACTTTAGCCTGTAACTAAGTCCCTGTGCACAGTGTACTGAAATAACTCTGCACACATACAAAAGAGACCTGTATGTTGTGTGTGGAGCAACATCAACATAATATTATCATTATACAACAATGTAATAACTAAACATAAAGTCATTAATACAAGATATGTTATAATACATCCACATGCTATGTCAAATACGGAAATAATATAAAATAATGATATAATAACATTAAATTAACATTCATATTGGAGTCAAATTACAAAGATGCATTAATCAAGATGTGTTTTGACAAAGACATGGTGTTTAAACTTTGATTTAAATATTGATAAGGACTTCGCTTCTTTTAGGAAGAGAGTTCCAGATGGAAGGTCCGACGTGACTGAACGATCTGCCGCCGTAAAATGTATATTTATATTTATTTGAAACTATTAATTTTGTAGAATCTAGTGCAGAGCGTAGACTCCTCGTTGGCTTATAAGTTTCTAAAAATTCAGTAATATACAATGGTGCTTGATCATTAAGGCACTTATAGCACAATACTGTTAGTTTGAATTCGATTCTCATTTTAACTGATAACCGATGCAGCTCATACAAAAGTAGCAACGAGTAGGATGTTCTCTTTTTTCTTAAAATCAATTTAGCAGCCGCATTCTGGATACTTTGCAGGCGTGATATTTTATCATTGCTTACATTCGAGATCAACGAGTTACAGTAATCTATTTTAGATAGTAAGAAAAATATTATTAGTTTGCATGTTACTTCTTTTGTTAGGAAAGGTCTAACGGACGCAATTCTTTTTAAGCCTATTATCAAACTTCTACATAGAGAATCAAACTGTGCCTGCATAGTCATATGTTGATCTAGCATTACCCCAAGGTTTTTCACACACGTTGAGAGGTTAATTGTGCACCCATTTATATTTAGAGTAAACTTCAGAAAATCATCTTTCAAAACACTTTTTCTACCACACACCATCACCTCTGTCTTTTCATTATTCAGCTTTAACTTGTTAATTTCCATCCAGCATTTAACATCTCTAATACAGTCTTCAACACGGGTAATCAATGATGGGATATTACAAGGGATATCGCTTACATAGATCTGAGTGTCATCAGCATAGAAATAAGACATTAATTTATTTTTAACAAAAATATCCGAAAGAGGTTGAGTATAAAGAGTAAAAATAACAGGATCAATGACAAACCCCTGTGGAACGCCGTAATTTAGAGGAAATGTTTGTGATACTGCGCCATCAATCAGAACCGACTGACATCTTGATGTTAGGTAGGATTTAAACCAACTAAGCGCAGTGTCTCTTATTCCAAAAGTAATTTCTAATCGTTTAATATCTCATGATCAATGGTGTCAAATGCAGCCGAAAGGTCCAACATAGTCAATAAACAGACATGATTTTTGTCAATACTATCAAGAACATCAGTGCATACTTTTAAAAGGGCAGTTTCGGTGCTATGGTGTGATTTATAAGCAGATTGGAAATTTTCACTTAAATTATTTAGATGGATGTGATACAATAGTCTTTTTAACACAATGCGTTCAAGCACTTTGGATAGATATGGAAAGTTGGAGACAGGTCTGTAATTTTTCAGTTCGTTTACATTTAGATTTTCTTTAATAGTGGTTTAACAATGGCACGTTTAAACGAGTCGGGGACACTTCCGGAGACCAACAAATTATTTATAAGTTCAGTTATTGTTGGTAACAGTTCTTCAACACAAGTCTTAAGAATACTAGTTGGGATGGGGTCTACTAAGTCACAATATTTTGATGGGCTATCTAAAATGACCGACTTCACTTCATCCTCAGTGGCTGGATTGAAAACATGTAGCGGCGTTCCGTGGAATGGTCCAAAGCTCGGTGACGATGATGATGATGTATTAAACACTATTTCAGTCCCTGGGGTGACTTTGCACCCCAGGCCTAGGTCTTATTTTCACAAAACAGCCAATTTTTAACTCAGATACTTCAAGCTTGACGTCATTTTCTGCACATAATATTTCTGAATTGATGTTGGACCAGAATAAAGTCTATCTGATTTTTATAAAGGCCACCCATGTCCACTTCTTTCTATCGAGGTTTGTAAACCATGTATTGACAATGGTAAAGTTTTCCATTCAACGCCAGTTGTAAACAAATCTGGCCTGTAGAGCTGTTAAAATCTTTGTAAAAATTTACAAAACTTTAATTTATCGCTAAATTAATTGCTTAAAATCCACAAAAATGTTACCAAAATTAGCACAGTCATAAGAGATCCGCTGAGTATGAAATAAAATTCATCCTATATAGAAATAACACTAAAAATTTGAGAGCTTTGTGAATAGCAGCCTTCCAGCGCTGAACATATTACAGTGAACGATATTGTAAGAGTGTTGATATAAAATTCTGCCTAGCAGTTGACTAGTACTGTATGCAATGAAAAATATAGCTCCATTTGGCCGCTTGGGGGGGGGGGGGGGGGGGGGGGAATTGAAAGATTGTGATGGACATTGAGCATGGTAAATCTGTGGAAAATCACAATATAAATGTTCATAGTGATTTGTTTATTAATGTAACACCAACAAGGGTTATATGAATGTAAAGGTGGTCATTGACAACTTGGGCTATGTGGAGGTCATGGGTCATCATGGTCTGGGCCTGATGAATGACAATGGTGAGAGGTTTTCTCAGTAAATGCCTTTCCACGTGTCACACATTTATATGGTTTTCTCCTGTATGAGTTCTGATGTGTCGATGTAAACCTGAATTATGAGTAAATGCTTTACCACAAGTAACACATTTATATGGTTTTGCTCCTGTATGAGTTCTCATGTGACCTTGTAAAACTGAATTCTGAGTATATGCCTTTCCACAAGTCACACATTTATATGGTTTTTCTCCTGTATGAGTTCTGATGTGGTCTTGTAAATGTGAATTCTCAGTAAATGCTTTTCCACAAGTCACACATTTATATGGTTTTTCTCCTGTATGAGTTCTGATGTGTCGTTGTAAATGAGGATTCTGAGTAAATGTTTTTCCACAAGTCACACATGTATATGGTTTTTTTCCTGTATGAATTCTAATGTGTCGTTGTAAAACTGAATTCTGAGTAAATTCCTTTCCACAGGTCAGACATGCATATGGCCTTTCTCCTGTATGTGTTCTGATGTGTTGTGTTAATTGATTATTCTTAATAAATGCCTTTCCACAAGTCTCACATTTATATGGCTTTTCTCCTGTATGAATTTTAATGTGTTGTTGTAAATTTGAATTAGAGAGAAATGCCTTTCCACAGGTCACACATTTATATGATCGTTCTCCAGTTTGGAGTCTTGAGTGATTTTGCAACTGTGAATTTGTAGTGTTTTGAGATTTCGTATCAACTTGAGGCTCATCTATTTCACTGAAGTCAAATCTTTGGTCTGGTCTATTGTGATTAGTGGGAAGATGTTCCAAAGTTGTATCATGATTGTTCTGGAAATCAATGCCAGGCTCTTGCCATTCCACACCTATGTCTGTAGTTTCATCTACGTCAATTTCAATTTGGATGTCTTCATGAAGTCCATCATTCGAAGACTGGTCACAGCTGTCAACATCGTTGTTATCTGTAAAATAGATAAGAGTATTCTGACCTCCACAAAACAATAACTTAGAAATCTATTGAAGTGATAAAATATCCCCAATTAAAGAATTAAATATGTGTGTATTGTAACTATACCTAACATAGAAGATTGATTTTTATATTAGACCTGCATGCGAGTCCTGACCAAATTGTCTGAACTTTTTCACACATATCGCATTACCGGATCTTTTATTTTGTAACTCAGTACTTAGTCATATACATTTTCTTTTGGATTGTCCTACCGAATATATTTATTTTAAAATGTTAAAAAGTACCAAACATTTATAGGGACAAGGGACAGCATGGAGGTAGAGTGGTAGTTTGATATTTTTTCAAAAATAAAAATTAATAATTATTTTTTACATAGACAGATAGGCCTTTAAAAACCATTTAATAAGATACCTTACTTTTGGATCTAGGATAAACGGTTCCAAAGTTATGATGATTTTACTACTCTAGATTTAGTCTTACAAAAAGCTCAAAATTGATTGAGAATTCCCCCACTGGGAAGCCTCTCGATAAGGTGACTACTGATTAAAACGGGATCTTAGCATAGAGAATAGGGAGTTTAATAGAAATTCTAAATGTACCTCACACACTTGAAACCAATGTCATATGAAAGAGCTGGCAACACAGATTACAAAACAGTTTGAATTTTGTTTCTATCTTGATTAGAAATGTAGTTACGGCAGTTCAAAGTCTGAAATTTCAGACCGATTTTTACCCCAAAATTACCATTGCAAAGTTGTGACCGAAATCGCGTGATGTTAATAAAAAATGGTTAAAACAGTCAATATGGAGTTCTTATCATATATTGTATACCAAAATGTTCGTCTTATCGAGGACAATGCATTTACATTAATAAAGAGGAAGATAACATTTCAAATTAACACATTATTACATAATATGTCGCAAATGTTACATAATCAAAAACTCGGCAAGACGTAAGGAACAATTTGCTCTATCACTTTTGGATTTATCCCCAATATCTCACTGAAACAATTGCAAATAATTACCCTCTTTTAATTAATACATAGAGAGAATAAAAAAGGGTTTGAGACTATCTAAATGGAAAGATATAAACATGTTGTGTAATGACATAATGAGTTTATTTTTACCCATGGCAATTTAATTGTATATAAATAAAATGGTAGATTGAAAAAGTTCAAATAAATTGAAACAGATTCCCTATTATAATTAGAAGGAAAGTTCTGGCTTTTAATACTTTAAAAAATTCTGCTTAACACTTTGGATTTAGATATTGCTATTACATGATTTGAACTGACAATTAATATAATTTTATCCCCCCCCCCCCCTCCCCCCGCCTTCTCTCTCAATGTATGGGGGTGTCAAAACTAATAGAACTTCTTACCATAATAATTATTAAGGCTAAGGCCTTTAGAATATGGATACAAATGATAAACATATCTAAACATATGGGAAAGAAACTTGATGACCTGATGGCAAAGTAAAATAAAATTAAATTAAAGCAATTGGTATTTTTAAAATATCGATATTATTATTAATATCGGATTTCACAAAGAGAAGAAATATACAAACTTTTAAAACAAAAACTATAAAATGCCTATAAATAAAGTTGGAAAGTATGTATTCAAAATAAAAACATAGTAAATAATAGTACTGAAAATATTATGGACTAAATTTAACATAATACATAACTAAATTTAAAATATCGATATGAATATCGATATCGCCCGGCAGCCATGATGAGAAGATAATGTAAACAAGGCATTTCGGCGCAGAGTTAAAAGGTGTCTGCGCATCGATATAGAGCCCTGAAATTTGGCATGAATAAAGTTTAGATGCTATTCTAAAAACAAGCGTTAAAATTTTTAAAACACACGCGGTAAATAAAAAAATAAATGCATTTGAAAATTGCCAAATTTTAACTTCATATAACTTCTGGAATTATTAATGGATTTTTCGTTAATTGGCACCATTTACAAGGAAATTGAAAGACGAAAATAATGATACCAAAATATCTGCGATATTCCTCTTTATAACGAAGTTATGCATCTTTAATTGAACCCCGCAAAACGCGAACGGCAATTTCCAGTCACAACTTTCCTATGGGCGAGTTGGGTCAAAATTTGACTGCCACTGCTGCTGCTCACTAAACTGCCTATAAGAGAAAAGAGGGTTGGTCACTTGTGGTCAACATTAAACATACTGCACTGCCTTCAATCTTTATGAAATTTGATATAGACACAGACAAATGATTTATCTAGACGCCTTCTCTTTTATTTTTTTTTTGCTATCTCAATTTTGAAAAAGATTTCAAAAGTTTTAAAATGCTGTTATTTTTATAATCAAATTATAATTTTTGATACAATATGTCAACATTGATTTCTATCACATCAAAAGAAATCTTGATCTCTGCCCTTTAAAATGATAACAGAGCCGTTCACATACTGTGAAAAATAATGCAACAGTGATTATAATTATATGAAATTGTGTTATACAAATTTTAACCCAAAGTTGCGCTTCACTTGTCCAATGGCTAATCGGCACCTGTCTACCTACAGACTGGGCTAGGGCGAGGATTGAGTGAGTTAAGAAATCTTGTGAATCTTGAAGAGGACGAGTCTCTGTCTCAGCAGTGAAAACAGCCGTCAACGACTGAGGTGTTTTTCTTTTTTCTCTCTTGTGTTACTCACTTTGACTTTGACTGTCTGTGAGAATGCCTCTTTATGAATGATTTTCCTTTGCCACCGTAATCGGACCCCCACAGTAGTTTTTAACCTGGAATAATTGATCTTATCTCTAACTCTAAAGAGCAATAACCATCCCAATCATTAGACTTTAATCCACTGGCAAAAAAAAAAAAAAAAAAATACAAAATGCAGCACCCGGCTGGGCTGGCATTCTCACGTACTCCGAAAGAAAATCATGGCCAATTCCATTTGAATAGATTTCGAACACCATTCTCAACTGACTTCAGATCCGACGAACGGTCAAAGAATTGTTCGGGCATGATAACAAAAAATAATGTAAAAGAGTAATAGATCAAAATATACAACGACAAATCCCGAAAGTTTATTGATAGAGCGAATAAAATTGAAATGTAGCAACGTTCAATTGAACAAACAAAAGTTACTTGAATGGAATACCGAAAGTATGAAAACGAAAGTTAACGAACTGCGCATGCTCGATTATATCGACACACTACTCGTTTTTCAGACAATGAAGAGTTGCGGTCGAATCGAAGACTAGCGGAGTTTCCCGATAATTGCCGAACGAGCGTCGAGGGCTTGAAAGTGCCGACAATATTAGACAGATTGGTTAGAATCAGCGTGGGTGCGCAACTGGATGCGCGGGTTGACGGAGGTAGGAAACAATAACAAACCCACATGGTTGCCATTACCTCCACCACCATTCTCGCTTACGGTTTGTGGAAAGCACTTCATTACAGGCACGTAATAGTGAATCTAGTTTTTGTTTTGAACATTTCTATTATTATTCTTTGTAAATTGACCCATATTAAAAGAAACATACAAACAAAACAGGCATGACCAGTCACTAACAATGCCGTGTAGTTTGTAGACAGTAACACAGTACGGTGAACATGACTGACACTGGGATCGGAATGTCGGAACCCATGAGTCGTTCGCAACTCTGCCTCACGTATTCATTTAATCAGTCAATTTAATTTTTATTAAGCTTGCGTAAAACATACAAACAAAAAAGACATGACCAGTCACTAACAATGCAGTGTAGTGTGTAGACAGTAACACGGTACGGTGAACATGAATGACACTGGGATCGGAATGTCGGAACCCAGTAGTCGTTCGCAACTCAGCCTCGCGTACTCATTTAATCAGTCAATTTAAATTTCATTTAGCTTGCCTATTCTTCAAGTTTATGTTATATTCACTTTTTCTATTTAAAAAGGGTAATCCAAACAGACCATAAAAACGATTTTATAATAAGCCGACTTCAACTTCCATCACTTACGACACGAACTTATTTTGGGTGGTTTTTTTTAACAAAACCGTTTGACTCAAACTAAAGCTTCGGCATTGGATAAGGAGCGAGGTCCCTGTTGCCATCTTGCTTAGTTTATACAGAGACTGGGTTGCCAGCTTGGCTGTTCTTGATAAATAGTAGTAAATAGCACAACCTTGTGCAATGAGAGATAGAGAGAGAGAGAGAGATTTTGAACAAAAAACGAATATCTCTCTCTCTCTTACCCTCTCTCTCTCTCTCTCTCTCTCTCTCTCTCTCTCTCTCTCTTGCCCTCTCTCTCTCTCTCTCTCTCTCTCTCTCTCTCTCTCTCTCTCTCTCTCTCTCTCTCTCTCTCTCTCTCTCTCGCTCTCTCTCTTCCTATTTCATCTGTCACACTGTTTGACAATCTTCTTCACCTGGCTCACTTGTACTTGTAATATCGGGTGTAAGGTAAAATTTTGAACAATTATTATTATTTATAAAATGCAGAAACTTTGCAAATAAACCGATAGACTAGATATTAATTCGATTCGAAAAGTGGAACACAAAAGGAGAATTTGCGAATACCCGGTCCAGACATAAGCGTCATGGTCTTATTTATAAAGTGCAGAATCTTTGCAAA
The DNA here is from genome assembly GCF_034508935.2 of Berghia stephanieae. NCBI lineage: Eukaryota > Metazoa > Mollusca > Gastropoda > Nudibranchia > Aeolidiidae > Berghia > Berghia stephanieae. The sequence goes on from NC_088371.1 coordinate 32,100,829, forward strand.
TAAACGGATAAAATAGAGATTAATTCGATTCGAAAAGTGGAACACAAAAGCAGAATTTGCGAATGCCCGGTCCAGACATAAGTGTTATGGTCTTATTTATAAAATCTAGAAACTTTGAAAATAAACGGACAAGATAGAGATTCATTCGATTCGAAAAGTGGGACACAAAAGCAGAATTTGCGAATGCCCGGTCCAGACATAAGCGTTATGGTCTTATTTATAAAGTGCAGAAACTTTGCAAATAAACGGATAAGATAGAGATTCATTCGATTCAAAAAGTGGAACACAAAAGCAGAATTTGCGAATGCCCGGTCCAGACATAAGCGCTATGGTCTTATTTATAAAGTGCAGAAACTTTGCAAATAAACGGATAAGATAGAGATTCATTCGATTCGAAAAGTGGAACACAAAAGCAGAATCTGCTAATGCCCGGTCCAGACATAAGCGTTATGGTCTTATTTATAAAGTGCAGAAACTTTGCAAATAAACGGATAGACTAGATGTTATTTCGATTCGAAAAGTGGAACACAAAAGGAAAATTTGCGAATACCCAGTCCAGACATAAGCGTCATAGTCCTATTTATAAAGTACAGAATCTTTGCAAATAGACAGATAAAATAGAGATTAATTCGATTCGAAAAGTGGAACACAAAAGCAGAATTTGCGAATGCCCGGTCCAGACATAAGCGTTATGGCCTTATTTATAAAGTGCAGAATCTTTGCAAATAGACGGATAAAATAGAGATTAATTCGATTCGAAAAGTGGAACACAAAAGCAGAATTTGCGAATGCCCGGTCCAGACATAAGCGCTATGGTCTTATTTATAAAGTGCAGAAACTTTGCAAATAAACGGAAAAAACAGATTAATTCTAATCGAACAGTGGAACACAAAGGCAGAATTTGCGAACAACCGGTCCAGACATAAGCGTTATGGTCTTATTTATAAAATCTAGAAACTTTGCAAATAAACGGATAGACTAGATATTAATTCGATTCGAAAAGTGGAACACAAAAGCAGAATTTGCGAATGCCCGGTCCAGACATAAGCGCTATGGTCTTATTTATAAAGTGCAGAAACTTTGCAAATAAACAGAAAAAATAGAGATTAATTCTAATCGAACAGTGGAACACAAAGGCAGAATTTGCGAACAACCGTCCAGACATAAGCGTTATGGTCTTATTTATAAAGTGCAGAAAATTTGCAAACAAACGGATAAGATAGAGATTAATTCGATTCGAAAAGTGGAACACAAAAGCAGAATTTGTGAATACCCGGTCCAGGCATAAGCGTCATGGTCTTGTTTAAATGAAACAATGCCATTAAAAAAAATATATGGTCAATGAGTAATTAAGCTAAATATGCGGAGTTCAAATAGATAACTTGATCTGTGAATTTTTTTTATAATTAGCTGTTTTTATTCTCCATCATTTAGGTTATGTGATTAAGTTTATAATTGAAATACAAACTTTATCTCACTTATCAATGTTGTGCAATAAAGGAGAGTGTGAGTGAACCTGAGCAAAGGAAATTATTTGAGAGAGTGATATTTATCATGCTTTTCAGTTTGTAGTTGAATTCTAGAATGGATTCTTTATAGTTCTTATTGATTGTATGTCAGTATGTCAGTCTTTAGGACACCGATTACCCTAATGCGGCCACAATTTACAATGTGACGACCACAAGCCCGTTAAACGCAGAGTGGGGTATTGTTTGCAAGTAATGCTATGGTTTTAATAGGATATCTGTCTCCTATTAAAATACATTCCTGTGTTGGATTTTGGATTAAATTCATGTCTTCTTCGGATTTTGGGATATTTAATTTTCATGGATTGTGATTGTGATTTCAAGACTATTAATGTAAGTAAATGCCCAAATAGATATTTTTATTCATTTATTCTTTATTTATTTTTTTTAGTTTTGTTTTGTTTTGAAGCATTTATTATAACAAATATTGTACATATGCACTTATACACCAAAGACTATATCCTTTCAACTGCTTATTATTATTATTATTATTATTATTATTATTATTATTATTATTATTATTATTATTATTATTATTATTATTATTATTATTATTATTATTATTATTATATAATATAATAATAATTATAATAATAATAATAATAATAATAATAATAATAATAATAATAATAATAATAATAATAATAATAATAATAATAATAATAATAATAATAATAATAATAATAATAATAATAATTAATAATAATTAATAATAAGTGCATTGAGTGAAATCCCAATCATGGTTGCCCAAATAAAACTGGCGCTAGAATCCCGACTACCTGTCTAAACGAATGTTGTTTGTACGATACATACTAACTACACGTTCGTTCAATATCGGGGGCAGAAAATATACGTTTGGTTTTATGAAATTAAAACAGTAGTCCCACATTGTTCTTTGATGTTATTTGTGGTTGCATTTGCTTTGAAACTTACACATTATATTGTGTTACATTGTTTACAAAATATTTCTGGTACTCGTATGCATGTGTAGTCAACGGACCACCGGTCAATCGTGTTCTTTATTATTTTATTATTAATTTTGGCTTGACATCTTACATATGTGAATTTGACAGGTTGTTATGGATGGTAATTATAACATTAAGTGATTTTTAAACATTTTTACGGCGTTTTAAATGTCTTTCTTGCATTCATTGCCGAGCACCTCCACTTTTCTGTTACTATTTTAACGATCAGCTGATTTTCTCTTGCCTCCCCTTTAATTTCGCGGACTTTTTTTCAGAACGAGGCGTGGGAGTGGCTAATTGCGCATCGGGGCTCTAACGGGGCCGATTAGAGATAGACGACGATTGGGATTGTTTGGAAGCTTTAACCCTTTGCCCACTAGTCATTATGACATCCAAAATGCTATCGCCTTCTACATTTACGCCAGAACAGAAATAGAGGGTGGAGCCTACCATGATATAACATTTTATGGAGCCCTAATTTCGTCATATCAGTTCTGTCCACTGACAGGTGGGTGGGTATCGCTTTCCAGAACTTGTGTCCTTATATGAAATTCTGAGTTTTTGACCAATCAACGGATTGCTCTTTTGATAGCTCGCTTGTCAAAATGAGTCAGCTCAACCCTTGATTTATGTAGATGCATCACAGGCGGTATATGTTGTGTAACTTCAAAGACCACGTTTGACCGAAAGCGATGAATGGAAGCCCTACTGTGGCGTGGAGAACGAGGTCTTGTATGTATAGTTACGTCATATCTCAACGCTCGTGAATTCTTAGTACGGCTGGACTCACAATCAAAACACGAAATATGTGTTTTAAACTCTTGAATCAATCGAGTTACATCAGTGCGTTCGTCTCATTGAGAAATGAAAAACGATATATAAATCAAGAACATCGACCGGAAAACAAGGAAATTATCATAAAATTATAAAATTTGAGAAAGCTGTTTTCAAAATCAAATCTATTACAAAAAAGGTTATTTCTAGACCGATTTTTATGTGACAAAGACAATTTTCTCCACTTTTCAAGCTGATTCCAACAATGAGGTTTTCAAATTTATCGCGATAAGATTATTTGTCATTGTTTTTTTTTTATACCCAATTGACTGCTCAGGAAATGAATACGTAATCCTTGGCGGCTAGCGAGTAGGTGTTAAATTTTGCTTACCCTTTCCCACGTAGACGCACGCACACACACACACACACACACACACACACACACACAGACTTATCGTCGTCTAGCATCCTATCGTTCGGCTCGACGATTAAAAGGGGTTCGTATCGTCGCTAAAATAATTACAAAATACATATATTTAAAATATATTTATGGTAATGTGAATTAAATATTTTAATGCTCTAATATATCAAGAATGATCATTATTGTGATTTATTACGGTGTGAATTGAATTTGACTTTTAAAACTGAAGTTTAATCTGACGCCCTACTTGCTGTTATCATTCGAGTCTAAGTTGTAATAAGGCAACTTTGGCCAGAAGTGAAAGACATACATTGTGTGTTCAGTCTGTGTGTGTGTGTGTGTGTGTGTGTGTGTGTGTGTGTGTGTGTGTGTGTGTGCGTTTGCGTGGGAAAGGGTAAGCAAAATTTAACACCTACTCGCTAGCCGCCAAGGATTACGTATTCATTTCCTGAGCAGTCAATTGGGTATTAAAAAAAATAATGACAAATAATCTTATCGCGATAAATTTGAAAACCTCATTGTTGGAATCAGCTTGAAAAGTGGAGAAAAATTGTCTTTGTCTCATAAAAATCGGTCGAGAAATAACCTTTTTTGTAATATATTTGATTTTGAAAATAGCTTTCTCAAATTTTATAATTTTATGATAATTTCCTTATTTTCCGGTCGATGTTCTTGATTTATATATCGTTTTTCATTTCTCAATGAGACGAACGCACTGATGTAATTCGATTGATTCAAGAGTTTAAAACACAGATTTCGAGTTTTGATTGTGAGTCCAGCCGTACTAAGAATTCACGAGCGTTGAGATATGACGTAACTATACATACAAGACCTCGTTCTCCACGCCACAGTAGGGCTTCCATTCATCGCTTTCGGTCAACCGTGGTCTTTGAAGTTACACAACATATACCGCATATGATGCCTTTACATAAATCAAGGGCTGAGCTGACTCATGTTGACAAGCGAGCTATCAAAAGAGGAATCCGTTGATTGGTCAAAAACTCAGGATTTCATATAAGGACATAAGTTCTTGAAAGCGATATCCACCCACCCGTCAGTGGACAGAACTGATATGATGAAATTAGGGATCCATAAAATGTTATATCATGGTAGGCTCCACCCTCTATATCTATTCTGGCGTAGATGTAGAAGGCGATAGCATTTCGGATGTCATAATGACTAGTGGGCAAAGGGTTAAAGCTTCCAAACAATCCCAATCGTCGTCTATCTCTAACGGGACCCGTTGGCGCAAACTCAGTATTACGGAGTTATAGTTAGACACCGAAGCTCGCCTAACGAACGACTTGCCCAACACGTGACCATTTTTTTTCTCGCGTCCTCTCGTCTAATCTCGTCACTCCGGAATAGAAAGAGGAGGCGGAGTTCATATGATATAACGCAATGAAAGTTCTGTCCGATGACGGGTGGGGGGATATCACCTCTCCAAAACTTACCTTATTATATGAGATCTTGAGATTCTTATCCAATCATCGATTGCTCGTTTGACAGTTCGCTTGTGAACAGTTAGGAGACCATCTCTTGATTTATGGGCAGGCGGCTTTGCGTAAAGGCGGTGAGTGTTGTATACATCAAAGAGTACCGCTGACCGATGGGTAAATAGTGGTTTTGTAACCCAAAAGCCCTGCCGTCTCGACTGCAAGGTCTTGTATGTAATAGTTGCGTCACCATCTCAAGGCTCAGGAATTAATTAGTGAGCTGATTCAAACAATGTGGGTTTCAAATTTATCGTATACGTAATCATTTGGAAGCTACAGAGAAAGGTGTTTTTGTGTAATCCCTTTCACACACACACACGCGCGCGCACACACACACACACACACACAAACATATACAAACAATACACATCCCTGGTCATCTATTGCCTATATTATTAATGTTAATATATACATCCCATGCTGATTGTCACTACCCCCCCCCCCCCCCTCCAACCATTTCCACCATCCAAGTACCAGCGGCCTTTTCTCTTTGATTTCGTATCATGGTCTACCCGAAGCCCAACACCTCGATCGTTTGTGGGTCAACCCCCCCCCCCCCCTCCCCCCACCTTCCCCCGTAATCAATTTATAATTTTCTCTCTGTATAGAGCGCCACATGCACAATTATATACTATTGAATGACACTGACCTTGCCCCTCCCCTAACACAAGCCAACAGCAACCCAAGCTATCCTCTATCACGTGACCTTAGATCCGATGCTGCATACCGCTTGAGAGTCTTCACTATCCAGATCTCGTTCATGGTCACGTGAGAAGGCTATATCCGTTCGGGTTCGGCGTTCGGGTTCGGCGTTCGACCCGATTTCGTTAAAAGCCTATTGTCGGCAATCCGACGCCCATTCGTCGGCACTTGACTGCTCGCCGCCGGTCGAGTTGGGTCTCGCCGACACTCTGACAATTGACGTCACTCGCAATCAGATTACTTTAGCAATAAAAAAAAAATAAGTGATCCGGGAGATCGCAACTACCGTGATTGTCGGAAAACCGACAATTGTCGGCACACATGCAGGTCTATTATAGATAGTATGCGATTAAACAGCTGATCGGAGTGGAAGTTTACTTCCGGCTGGCAGAAAGCAATGGAAGACAATGGCGTAGAATAGTAAAATATTAGTTTCTGTCGATAATCTTCCGTATTTTTCTGGTTCTAGACATAAATATATTTTTTTAAAAATTCCCGTTAATGATGTCGACCCCTATGCCATTTGTGAACACGACTGGTGCCATAATCTTTAGGAACTACAGCCAGTCTCATCGTTTGATGTAGCGAACTACCTCGTCACGACCACAAGTTTCTGTCTACACGGTCTACACATTTCACGGTAAGTCTGTATTATTTAATCGTTTCCCTATGCTATACCTATACTATGTTACACCATTCACGGCTAATTGTAAGATTTATTCTCAAAAAATCACAGAAGACAGATATGTCGAACCTGACACGGGAATATTAATATGATATGACCTGCTTCACGAGTCGTGATCATCTTAGTCTTAGTAAGTTTAGTCTAAGTTAAGTCAGTCTAAGTAGTGGATCAATGAGTCTTTGCGGTTACATTCAAATTTCAACTATTTTGCCTTTAAGGTGATGAATTCCTCCGAATTCACCGAAGATTATAAATAATAATTTAAATTAAAAACACCAGGGCAGGCAATGACTATAAAATCAATGTGGTCCAAATCAAACTGATTAATACAGTAACAAAACATCATACCCATAAGACTGTTTTAAAAGCCCCACCCCATTCCAAGGGACTGAGCTTGATCCCGAGTGAATATTTTTTTTCTTATCCCACTCCCCTTGTCAATCCAGCAGTGATTGGGTAGCTGAGTCTGTTAGATCTAGCGGAAAGTACTTTGACATAGACTAGAGTCCTATCTAAAGGGTAGCAATTGCTATGGTCCGTTTCGCGCTTTTCAAACCAGGTTAAACTTCGGCTCCATTGAATGACTACTTTTTTATTCGATATTTTACTCAATCCCCCAACTATATAATTTTTAGCCCCACGGCTGATGTTGAGTTATGGAATTGTGTCTCTCTGAATAATTCTAATAACCTTTCAGATGAGTACTCCACATTTCACAGCAAATTTAATTCACTGTTGTTAACTAAGTGTGATAACAACAGTTTTTATCCTCTAGTTTCAATTAATAATATTACCACCATTGCCACAATTTTTTTTTTCAGGCTTACAGGGGACTGACAACTTATAATCAGGCCTACAATGGATGGGTGACGGATGTAAAATGGTTTAAACCTCCTAGCTGTGGGAAAGTGGTACTAGCTGCTAAGGTAACCCCCCCCCCCCCGCCCCGTTTTCATCTCACTTCTATGATTATTATTACTGTTATTACATATTATTATTTTGATTTCTACATTTATTTATATTACTCCATGCAGGATTGATAATACGATATAGAGGTTTTTAACACATGGCTATATTCATTACAATGAATTTTCTTGAACTAGAATATGAATAACTTAAAAAAAAAAAAGAAATAAGAAACTTCTTTAATAGGTTCAAGTTCTACTATGGGAGACTCAGTCGAGTCCTTGGAAAAGCCTCTTTACTCACATTTGCTCAGTCAGTGTGTTCGGACATAAACGTTTAATGGTTTTGCGACTCATGGCAGTCCCGTTAACTCAGTTGGTAGAGCACCCATTTCACAATCAAAGAGACCGAGATATATCCTAGATGAAGTTAAGATCCCACCCCCTCCCCTTTCTTTTATTTTTGTACACCCAGCAGTAATTTGGCAATAGAAAAGCGCCCTATTAGAAGGGTAACAAGTTATTATTTTCACACTATAGAAGCTGGGATGAAATCTGGCTCTATAGACCTAATGGTTCTGATAGACTACTTTTGGTGCTTGCGACACTATTACGTCATTTTCAGCACAATTAAAAGCTGTTGCGAAATACGTAGTAAGAAAAATGGGCTTGGATCAAATACAGAGCAGAAGTAGATCAAGGTTATTAATGTGCTTAGTTTTGAGATCGCCTAACAGTTCCATCCAGAGACGGAATACACTCAAATGTTTATGTTTAATTCAAGAGTTTTACTGCACTTGCGACACATTTCAGCACCAGTAAAAAGGAATAAAATGGGATTGTAAAAATTTCCAGATTTACAATTAAAAGCACACAAGAAAAGTAAGACAAAGAGGAACGAATGTAGATTCCAAGAGAATGCTATCAGTGTACTAAGTCTGATAACACCCAAAAGTCTCATCCTGACACAAGCACAGGTCCCCCCTAAGAGGAATACACTCAAACGTTCACGTATTATTTTTTTTATTATATTATATTAAGTTACGTTATGCCTTTTGCGCAGCGATATCATAAGATATCGTCGCCTAGGCATTCCACGAAGGAATATAGATAACTCATCAAACAAGATGTCTGATGTCAACAGGAATCACCCACGTTGTCAAGTGAGCAAATTGGGGTTAATAATCTTGCTCAAGGAAAAAAAAACGAAAGTGCCTGAAGCGGGGCTCGAACCTGGGTCATCCGGATCACAGTGCACTGCCTTAACCACTCGGCCACTTCGCCCCCCATATTATATATAACACAATATATATAATAATATATATAAAAAAAATTTACGCGAACCGATTTACAAGACAAAAAAAAATTTTTTTCCAAAACCAACAATATTCATTTGACTGTTTTCTCTCTCAGCCAATGACTCCGGCAAGGGAAAGGACAAAACCAAGTAATCTCATTCCAAGACAAGGACATAAAGAAACTTGGAAAACAATATAAGGGATAGAGGACACAGCATGACCTCTTGCCACCATGGGAAGTCAAAGACCCCACCCAGTCTATTGTTTATAAAATGTTGATTATAAATTTACAAAATAAATTTACATCCATTTGTCACTCTCTCATCTAAGGACAGGAAAAAAAGCATGTAATCTTATTCCAAAACAAAGATAGAAAGCTACCTGAAAAAGGAATACAGACATAGGGGGGTGAAGAAAGCAATAATGACCTTGCCCACAATGGAAGGTCAATGACCCCACACCCAGGGTAGAAAAATGAGAACTCAGTCAAGCATTCACCATCAAATTACAAAAGCAACGGATAAAACAAATTTTTAAAAAAGTCATTACAGTACTTTATTTTCTTTATTGTGCTCCAACTTCATGTTTAAATATACAATGGATTTCTATTTATTTGCCAATTCAAAAATATTATTAGGTTTTGAATATTATTGCAGAACATATAATATATCAATGACTATCCCGCACAAATCTTTGGGCCTCTTTTTCGCTCACGAAGTGCCCGAATTCGCGTCAAAATATGGGACGAAGCCGTTTCGTATATGCTATTTTAAAAATTAATTACGACGCTGTTTATCTATGAATATGACTGAAAGTTGGCACACTGTTAGAAAAAAGGTCATTTTAGATTATGTCAAGCGACAAAACTCGTGCGATTACCAGAAGACCGTTAAAAATAGATTTTTACTCTTTGGAGTAAAATATTTCTAAAACTACCGGGCTGGAGGTTTTGTCGCTGACAAGGTAATACATGAACATTTCTTCTTTTTGGTTGTAAAATTTCATATGAATATGACGAGTACTTTTCCCATATTTTACAAAACACCATCCTAATTTGCTCTTCAAGTTTCAATCTTTTAATCCACTTATTACGCAAGATACAACCAAAGGTCGAAAAAAAAAAATGCCGAAAAAGCGTCTCATATTTTCGTGTTTTTTTCCTCTTTGCGGGTCATCCAAATAAAACTGTATAACTTGTTTATTTATGAATGGATTTTCAAAATTCAAAAACATTTTTACTCAGTGGAGATGGGCTTGGATTTTAGATAAAAATTTTCTTCAAAAAGAGAAAAAAACATTTTTCATAGTCATTGCTATATAATAATGGTAACATAAGTAATACTACTACTACTAGTAGTAATACTACAACTAGTACAATTTTTTCACAAACATTTCGGGCAAAAGTAAAAATGTTTAACAATGTATTAGTCTAATGAAAAGAATGAAAAGGATTACAAAGGTATATAAAATCAAGCATTATTGGAAAAGAATGAATAAAAAGTCTGACTGCTTTCTTTTCGTTTCAGGTTCGCCATTCCCAAAAATTGGGTTATAGTGGACTCCGTGTGTCGACAAGTGCCTTCTGCTCAGCATCAAGATGGGAACCTGAAATGTCTGTCTTCACAATCCTGTAAAAGAAATACCAAGATTAAGTTAATACATAGAGCAAATAGTACATTATTGACCTACCACCTCTGGCGTCTATCGTGTCACTGGGAATTTTAATTTTAATATTTTAATATGTTTGAAAACAAAGAAAACTTAAGCCCCATTTCCTCAAATACGCAAGTCATTCATTTTACAGGTCAAAATAATTTTTTTTAAAGTTTTTCTTTGACTTCAACTTCAAATGCCAATAGTGCCTGAACCTTATGATGAATTCCAAAATGGTTTGGCATATTTATGTGGAAATCTATTCTTTTAAAAAAATAGAGTTGTGGATCACCATTGCTCCGTACAGCAAATGTTAAATATTTATCATCAGCACAAAATTACTGGCAAACCTAAAAATTCTAAAACTATTTATTTACAAACTCTACAAGTAACACGCAAATATTTTAAAAACTAAATGTAATTCTATCACCTGTGGAATCAAACTTGTATGCTCAGAAAATCTGCTGTACTGTAATTTTCGGGCAATTATTGGCCTTCGCCAAAAAAGAAAAAAAATAAGAACTGTATTTCCTACACCAGTATACAAAAAACACACATATATGTTTTCTCTACACGGGAAATTCCATTGAGTGTTACAAGCGCTGCACCTAACCATCAACTTCTTGTAGATACCGCTAGCTATAACCAATAAAAATGGACAAACTTAGCCCATAATATTTTACATTTCTGGGAATGTTAGTTTTTTCTTTTATGCCATATAATTTATTAATTTTTTATTTAATTTGTTGCCAGCGTGTGTATTTTGTACATACATAGGGAATAGGTACATGCTTCTGTAAAAAAAAACGTTTGATTGGTCATTCTGCTGATTTGTGCAGATTGCCTTTTACACAATGAAATGACAATTGGCTTGTAAAAATAACATGTAGACTATATATTAATATATTCATTTAGCTTAAACGCATAATTTAAGGTTAATAAAACATTTCCTCCCAGATCTTAATAATTGAGGAATAAATCAATATGGGTGAACTCATTTAATTCTATCTATCTCATCATAAGAACACTTTGTCACTACGTTGTGTGGCCTTGAGCAAGTCACCTCAGCCCTAGCTCAGTTTGTGGCGCTGTGTTGCGGCAATGGCTGGGTTATTTCAGTCTCCCTTTAGAATAGACTCCAAAGACAAATTTTCCCTAGAGGTGAATAAAGAGAATCTATATTTTTAAAATTTGTTACGCTATAGTCAAAGACAAAAACCTTCAGGATTTTCTAATTTTGTATGAACTATCCTAAAAGGCAACCTATCCATAGCATAGAAGGACATGCTCACAATAGTATTCATTTCATTGCCCTCAAATTTAATGGATCTTCCTCTTTTATTAATTGTCATTGCCCATTCATTCAATAAAACAAAATTAATCAACATAATAAAGACAAAGCTTTTGATTCAAATGAAGTGATGTTTTTGTTCAGTTATTTATTATCTCTGAAGGTAAAAGTCTTAAAACTCAACCATGTAAGCTTTTGTACAGTCTGGTTATTTGAAAAAAAACTTCTCTTGATGTCAGTTCTTGCACCAACAATTTGGACAAACTTTTGACTTCATTACTGGCTCACCAGACAGGCATTCCTTACATACCTTATGAGCAAATGAAGTCACTTGATATGTGCTCTATTCCCCTTTGTCTTATTACATTCCTCAAGTCATAGATTTGTGTCTTAGCTTTGCAATATGAAATATGATTTTGTGCCCTTTGTCTATTGTTATATGCATAGATCTACAATCTTTTCACTCTCTATTCAACTTCCTTTCAACTGTCAATGCAATGACCTTAAAGTGTAATGAACGCACAAACGTTGCTAATCTCACTTTTTACCCCCAAAAAATTGCTTGATTTGGACCTATTAAATTTCCTGAGAGTGAGATCTGCTTTTATTTTTATATAGCGCATGCAATATCCACCCAAAGCACTCTACAAGATGTCCCAAGCCAACAGAAACATTAACATATAGGAAGAGATATCATGCAGACATAAATATTGTTTTAAACAGATACAATCAATACACTTACATTTACATGGTCAATGATTGAGCTAGTTTCTCCAATTGTTGATTGTTCAACTAGAGCCGTTGCTGCCTGCAGTCATTGCGTTTGTTCCTATCTTTAAGACATGAGTAATGGTCTGTTTTTTTCTCTGCCCCATGTCCAAGCTTTAACGTTGGAAACCCAATCAGGATCAGTTTCATCAAGCAGTGATGCTGGCCTACCTGTAAAGGCAAAAAAATTGATTGTTGAAATATATTACTTCATTTCTTGCCTATTACAATCTGGTCCTGGTCCTTGTGTGGCTATGTGGTCTAGTGGTATGACACTCGATTTTGGATCGGAAGGTCATGGGTTCGAGCCTTGCGCTCGACGCATAGTTGAGTCCTTGGAAAAGGCTCTTTATTCACATTCTCTCACCGTACTCAGGTGTAAAATGAATACCTGGCCGTTTACAGCGTTTTCTTTGTCCGAAAAATTGTAGTGTCGCCTAAAAGGCGTCATGTCCCGTTCTACATGTTAAATGTTGCTGTTGACCAGGGACCCCTTGTAAAGCGCTTTGAGCACATTTAGTGGATATTGCGCTATAATATAAAGCTCAATTTTTAAATTATTTTTTTTTTACAATCCTTAAGTTTTCCGTTAAATTTACATCAAGCTTTGTCAAATTAGAACAAGGGTAGAACAATTATATAGTGCAATTTCCATGAAATGAAAATTTGTTCAAAGCGCTTTGCAAGGGGTTTATAGCCAACACTTCTTCACTAGAGGAATTCAAGCGTCGATTGATTACATTCTTATTCCGACAGGCTTTCTTTTGATTATGTGTATAATTAGCGTTGTTCGTGTACTGTGTTAGGGCTTCATGATTAAGTTAATCTATGTTTTGCGCCCAGAGCCCTCCTGATGAAGGGATGTTTGGCGCACTATAAATCTATACCATTATTATTATTATCAACAGCAAGACTCTACATGCAGGTCGAGACATGACGCTTGTTAGGCAATATTACATTTTTTCCAGAAAGAGACAATGCTGTTTAACAGGCCTGCATCTGCCCCCTGAAAAACTTGCCTGAAAATCCTCGAGCTGAAGCTTTTTCAATAACATGAGCAAAAATCCCCATTTCCCAGAATATTTTCTTAGAATTTCACCAATTCAATAGGCTGTTAAACAAAATGAAAAAGTATTTTAATTAATTTTTTGTTCCGGCAGAGCGAAATTGCCAGAAATGCCGGCAAATTTACAGGCCTATGTTAAAAGCCAGTTACCCAATTTATGCCTGAGTATGGTGAGAGAATGTGAATAAAGTTCCTTTCCCAATGACTCAACTGCTCAGAACGGGTCTGGAACCTTAATCCTTCCAAAATGACGGTGATAACTATACCACATAGCTGCAATTAAAGTATCGGGATCCCAAAGGACAATTTTTTTAAATTGAAATTTTATTATTATTATTATTGTCATATTTGGGAAAAATTCCATATGAAGGCCCTAATTCAATGACTATACGAAACATTATAACTAATCCTCACCTTGAGTTAAAATTAGTTTCTAACTATGAAAATTATGAAAAGTCATTTTAGTGGATTGATAGAGGTCGATTGTTTCTTTCTTTGGATTAAATTTTAAAATAATATTAATTATTATATTAATTTTGTCATTAAAAAAATAACCATTACTATCATTATAAACTGACACTGGCAATCACTAAGCAGCGTGTTAAACTTCTGTCAAAAACTAGCATTTACATGTCCAACAGTGGTGTAGAAAAGCAGTTTGTTCGTGTTACTTTACAATACACCACCAACGGAGGAACGGAAAAAAAAAACTTAAGAAAAACGCAACCTTACTTTTAATATTTTTTCAAATGGAGAACATGTTTTTAAAATGCACAATAAAATAATCTTGACAAAGCATAAGTTATAAACTGGAACATTATAATTCTAAAATGAATGACCAGAACAACAGTGAAAGACTTCCTAATCTCATAAAAGCCAAAGCTTGAAAACGAAAGTAGCCCTATCACTATCGGTAATGAGGCATTTGGTTTTGATTTAGAGTATGTTGCACGAGAAATGCATGAAATATTCATGGTCCTATCTGATAACTAAACACAACAAATAAAAGATCATCCATCCGGACCGTGTATGGACCATAAAATAAAATGATTCCTTCTAGACCGCCTACAGACTACAGACAGATTACATCTGAGTCTGAGATGAGTCAGATGATTTCTCCAACTTCGGAGTTTCGCATAGAAAAGTCACATCGGTGAAAAATCCCTCCGTAGATTTTGTTAGACCACCGAGTTTGAAATTTTTGATTTGATTTCTCTTCCATGAAAAAGAATAAAACACATATTTACTAAATCATAAACTTGCAACGTCAGAAATTAAGGCAAGGACCTTGGTCGGTTGCCGCCAACTCCGTGACATGCTATGGCCCACAATGGCTACATGATGATGTTGGACCGAAGTAAACTTGCTTTGTTCACAATAATAAAAATTAATTCATATCGTATATATAATATTTAAGATTTTAATTTGTCCATCAATTCTTACCTTTAACAAAATGATCATTGCAAACTCGGTGGCTGCAAGTTAGATTTGAGCCATCGCCAAATCCCTTTCTTCTGATCGCTGCAACTGTCTCCGCTGGGTTAAATTTATTATTTTTGGGTCCTTCGTCTTCCTAATGGATGGTAACCTGAACATTTTGACTCCATCTCGACCCTGTCTTCTAGTGCATCCGATGATTATGTAGTTATTTGGCACGTTTCACGTTTGAAAAATTGGACAAGAGCTTGTTTCACATAAATGTATACAAGCAGCCAAGTTCTTTTGCCATCCGGAACT
Organism: Berghia stephanieae; assembly: GCF_034508935.2. Lineage (NCBI taxonomy): Eukaryota > Metazoa > Mollusca > Gastropoda > Nudibranchia > Aeolidiidae > Berghia > Berghia stephanieae. Next base: position 32,116,116 of record NC_088371.1, read on the forward strand.
AAAGTAGGTCATTGCGTGACGTCATCAGCATACTATCTATATATTCATAACATTGGAAGAAAGTTGGTGGATGGATTGTTGACCAAAACTGGTGAATCACAATTCTGATTATTCTGATTTACAAGTCTGAATAATAATATCAACAACAACAATAATATTAATAATACTAATGGCAATCTAGAACGTTTCTCCAGCCTTATGGATAGAATTCCAAAGAAATAGTGACATATTTAGAATGCTGTATAAAGAATTCTCCTGCCAGGTCATCCATCAAGGAAAATATTTCCTGAATTTCATGTCACCACTGAGTGAGACTGGACAATTGTCAACACTTCTATTTCTAATTCTGATGGATAGGACCACAGAAAGTCAGAAGTGACCAATTGTATTGACATTGCATTGGATGACTTTTCACTATCACCAAAATTGTACACAATACACTAATTATGGACAACTATGATATCACTTATTATGCTCTGATTGTCATTGGCTAGTTATAAATTGGAAGGTCTGGGAGAGGAAAAAAAACTGGAACTATAGATATAAAATATAACATGTACATTGCGCATTTTTTTCTCTAGGACTGCAGCACAGTTTCCTCGAACTCATTTAAATGTCTCATATGTTTCCCTTATTATTCTTTGTTATCATTCCATTCTTTCCTAGAACCAGGGATGTAAATGGCAAATGACAAAAAATTCTGAAACAACTCGCACACTGCCTTTTAACAAATTAATGGTTCAAATAAAAGGAAATAGTTGTGTATGTATTTCTCATAGTCTATTTATAACTACAAAGAGGAAGCGAAGAAAACTGATGAACACATAAATATAACAAAGGTTGATAAATCTCAGTTAAAAAATCACCTGATGTCCAATTGATTATATTGTAAGCTCAGTCTCCTAAGTCTAACTCTACTAATAACGTGATGGGAGGGCCAAAATCTATTCTAAGAATCAGAATCTCAAATCAATGATGCAATATAAAATTAAACAAACAAATGTAAAAGTAACAACAATGTAAAGAGGAATGGAGAAGGATGGATAGCCCAGCACTAATGAAGAAAGCTAAGGACAGATCTGATCTGGATGAAGGGTCATTACTACAGCAAAGTAATCTCATGACTTGTCTACCTCTACAACTACAACGACCACAGTTACTTATCTAACTTAGTTTAGTCAGGAATATGAGAATGAGAACTTGAGAGAACTTAGAATTCTAAGTCAAAACAGGAGAAATCAGTGCAACATCAAATAAAAACAAACATATGCAACAGTAAAAAAAACAACAATTTTCTAAAATTATCAACTTAGCTTCGGGTTTAAACCAAGAAGAAATTCACAAAGACCGCCACACTCCAATAAACACCTATAGATTGTTGTAATGACGTTTTTACACCGAGTTCGTTGTGTAGCCACGGTGGCTATTTACTGAACAAAATTTCAGAATTTTTTTTTTCTGTAGGACCTCTATAACTGCTATGTAGTTCAGAATCAGTTCAGAAATTTTCTGTCTGAATTCATGGCCTGTGAATAACGAAGACTCGCGCTTGTAGTTGAAATAACCACTTCCGTTCAAAACAGTTCGTGGAGTGTTTCTGTGTATACAGAAAGTGCTTGCCATGTCTGGGCCTATATGCACCATTCTATATTGTTGTAGTATTTATTTAATAAGAAGGTTTTTCAAAAATAAATTATTTTACTACTTTTATATATTTTATTCTGAACCCCCCCCCCCCCCCCCCTTCCCCTCCTCTAAATTGAAATGATCTGAATTCAGAAAAATTCTGAAAGATTTACATCCCTGTAAACCTAATTTTTGCCTTGAACATGGTTTCCTCAAATTAATTTCACACAGCCAATGTAAAAAAAAAAAAAAGATTAATTAATTTTCTTTTTAAATGTCACTGGTGATTTTCACGACTGGTGATTTATTGTGACATCAACAGTTACGTATGTGTGTATCTATCTATACTGCAGGTGTGTGAATACATTATGATACATATACAGACACACACACACACACACACATGCTCACACACTATATCATTGTTTCACATGACCAACCCCTCTCTGTTTATCCTTATCACTTCACCATTCATTCTAATTTCAATGCCATGATTTGCTAAAGGTTGGCTAGGAAGGTTAATAAATGTTATGATACAGCAGCCCCCCCCCCCCCCCACCCAACACACACACACATCAAGCCCTTGTAACATGTTGTGTATACTGTTAATCTCCCTCAACAAATCAATAAAGTAAATAAAGCTCTCTTTATTCGTCCTCAAGAGGAGATTTGTCATAGTGTCTATTCCAAGAGAAGACTGAAATAACCCAGGAGTTAGCTGCTACAGATCAGTGCCGAAAATTGAGCTCGGGAGAGGTGGCTTGCTCAGGGCCACATAAAACAGTGAATAATCGTACTAGCTATCTTTTGGGTACAAAGCAAAGATCATACCGCTGAGGCCCTCTGTTTTACAACACTGGTCTCCTTTGTTGGCATAACAGGGTTCCTGAAAAATGAAGAGAAAACAGAATAAAATTAAAAGATAGCACGAAACTACAGATTAGTTTGACCTTTTTCAGGTCAGCTACTTTTAGTGTCAACACATTGTGGCCACAGTGCACAACAAACTTTGTAAACAAAGAGGGACTGGCACCATACCTTGCCAGATATTTTGGAGTGTATTAGGTTTACCATATATGATTAGTCTTGATCCAACACAATGATTTACAATGGTCATAACACAGAAATATGATGGGTGAGGTAGAACATTATCGACAAAGAGTGTGCAGCTGTGAAGATTTAATACATAAGGAGACACGATGCGATGGCTGAGTGGTGTAAACTATCATGGACTACGACACCTTGCATGACCTGACGAATGATGAAGGTTAGCCGTGTGTAAACTCTTACTAATGATCTTAATATTATTATGACACCTCATGTGGTCTGGTGAATGACGGAGATTTACTATATATTAACACGTAATTAGCATTTGTAACAACCTTACGGCACTATCGCATGTCCCTGATAAATCATGATGTGTGAAAATGCGTTTCCATTGTCATTTATTTACACTGGTTGTAAAAATATCTGATGAGAAAAGTAGAAGATGCTCAAAGCAGAGCGAGCAGTTATCCAAACCTTGCACACAGTTATGGAGACATATTGTAAAGAAAAAATTACGTCACCCAGGAATAGTGTGCAGTAATGCGATGCGAGCAGAAATCTGGCATGCCGAAACCGCAGAACATCTAGTTGAATGGTGTGTTGTGACAAAACTTCCGGTGGGTTTGCAACGGTGCACGAATGCGGTGAAATATTTACTGATTGGGTCGATCGTCATAACATAATAGTGTGACCACCATTAGAAGCTGCTGACATGCAGAAGAGCATTGACTAATGGAATGAAAATGGTCACAGACTGACGAGTACAGAGAGAAATGACAAAGAGTTCAGTTTTTTAATAAAAATTGAATTGGTAGAATCCTGGGTTCAATCTGTTACTTTCTACTTTGCAATAATCACCCTCATCACCCTCATTGTCATTACCATCATCATCACCCTCATCATCATTTTAATCACCAGCATCATCATCATCATCATCACCCTCATCATCATCATCATCATCATCATCATCATCATCATTATCAGGGACCGCATGTAAACAAAAAGGATATTCTCTAACCTGACAGTGTATCCCCAGTGATGACGTCACAGAAGTAAGCTCTGGTGTTATTGTGTCTTCAAGTTTAATCTTATCACTGACATTAATGCTCTGTGACCCTTCATCTTCTAGTTTAACATGGACATCATTAAATTGTGAAAATGTATGGTAAGAGTTATCTGCCTTGATGTCATCTTGAGGTAGAACCTTTACACCAGAGAATTGTGAATAATTGTGGGAAGACTTTTCTACCTCAATGTCTACAGCTTCAAGTTTAATATTGACATCTCTGAATTGTGAATGAACGAGAGGAACTCTCTGCTTTGATGTCTTCATCTTCAAGTTTAACATTGACTTGTATGGTCTGTGAATGAGACTCTGGTATATTTTCATCTTCTCCCCGATTCAAGTTTAAAACCAACATCAGAAGACTGGCATAAGGTTTCTAGTGATCTTTTTGTCTCCATTAGATCTTCAAGGGCGTCAGTAAATGATGGAATGGAATCCTCTGTCGCTACATCTTCCAATCCAGCATTTGAATGTGAAGACTTGGAATGTGTGAAATCTTCATGTGAAAGCCACTCACGTTTGTCAGGTTCAATTTTATAAGGATGCAGGATGTAAGGAAAGACACTGGAGAGAGAAAAAACACACACAACAAGAAATGTATGAGAAAATGGAAAATATGTCAAAGAGTGCTTGTTTTGTTTTTATGCTAGTCTGATGGTGCTTTAGGTAATAATAGGTCATGTAAGCATCAAGTGTCTTTCATTGGTCTTTGTTCTTTTCGTCTTGAAAAGGCTAGCGGTGTCTAATCATCCATTACTATAGGCCATGTCTGGGATTAATCAAATCTCTCATTGAAATCTATGTCTAGCTATAACAAGAAGGCGGCCCAAATTTAAATTCCCCAGACCTTTTTTTCAGGCTTGCCAGATTAATTTCATAAAACATGCCAAACAGCTTATAATAACATACTAAGTTTTGCAAGTTTTGAAAGAACCTAAGTGATTGTTTTGTTTGTTTTTAAAGGCCTAATGGCATTTGCAACAGACTTGGGTCATTTAAATGCCAGGAAAAGTAATACGACAGGCTTAGACTTAGATAAAAGGGGGAACAGAGGTAGATGATAGAAGAAATGTACTTCTGTATCTAGTCTGAGATTTAAATCGTGGACTCACTTGGATCTTTGTTGAAAATGAACATTTGTACCTGTGTACTTTTACAAACAATATCTAATACATATATATAATACATGTTCATCTTCCACTTCTTTGTGGCCTCTTAAATAAAGAATTCAGACTACAGTTTACATTCATGAATATCACGTCAGTGATAAAAAGCCTGGTAATGACAGTAGTTTATAAAAATTTAATATGATTGTTTTGTTTGTTTTTAAGGGGTTTACAGCGCTTGCAACACATTTAGATCAAATCAGCGCCAGTAAAAAAAATTAAGTAGATTTATTACAAAAAAATTTTTGATAAAAAATTTTTTTTCTTTGCCCACTGAAAGAACATGGAGCTATGGGTATGGGAATTTAACTCACTAATACTAATTTGAATAGTTAGTGGATTTCATGACGATGTGCACTTATTTGCAGGTCTGGTACCCCGAATTGTTATAGGCCCATTGTTGTAATGGAAAAACACCTCAAATCAACGCAAAATATTATTGTCCATGACCTGCAAATATGTGCACACAGTGTACTTCCTGTTCACATATGTCAGGGGATACTCTATAGGTAGAACGAAATTGACGCCATTGACTTTCACCTATTGTTTTTCGCCAGCCGGTTTTATGAGTAGATCTCACTAAATCGTATTAATCAGGCTATAAACATTCAAGGTTACATATAGATGTATACGCTTGGCTAAGAAGTTCACAACATTGCCATCCATTATAGGCTGCCTCTATTCTCACCCCCGGGATGAGAATAGAGAAGCGATCGAGCTCTCACCCCCGGGATGAGAATAGGGGTAGTTGCCCCTTCTCGCTATCTCCACCCCTGTAACAAACAGGTAGGGAGGGTAGCCTAGCCTAGCCCCCGTCCCTTCTCGCTATTCTCATCCCTCTGTAGGGTCAGCTTAGCACCCCCCCCCCCCCCATCCTCTCGCTATTCTCATCCCTGTTAACCAACAGTAGGAGGGTAGCCTAGCCCCCGTCCCTTCTCGCTATTCTCATCCCTATTAACCAACAGGTAGGGAGGGTAGCCTAGCCCTCGTCCCTTCTCGCTATTCTCATCCCTATTAACCAACAGGTAGGGAGGATAGCCTCGCCTAGCCGCCATCCCTTCACGCTATTCTCATCCCTGTGTAGGGTCAGCTTAGCACCCCCCCCCCCCCCCCCCCCCCTTCCTCACTACTCTCATCTGATCATCATCATCTCTCTCGTTACTACTTTTAGTGGCACTGGACGTAAGGAGGGTGAACATGCAGCCCCACCCCTTCTCGCTATTCTCATCCCTGTTAACCAACAGGTAGGGAGGGTAGCCTAGCCCCCATCCCTTCTCGCTATTCTCATCCCTATGAACCAACAGGTAGGGAGGATAGCCTCGCCTAGCCGCCATCCCTTCTCGCTATTCTCATCCCTGTGTAGGGTCAGCTTAGCACCCCCTCCCCCCCCCCTCCCCTCCTCACTACTCTCACCTGATCATCAAATCTCTCCTGGTACTGGACGTAAGGAGGGTGAACATATATGTCGTGCATTTAAAATGTAGACTGGCTGGCTTGAGATATGGGAATCATTGTTGGAAATCTGTCTACGGGATCTCTCTCTCTCTCTCTCTCTCTCTCTCTCTCTCTCTCTCTCTCTCTCTCTCTCTCTCTCTCTCTCTCTCTCTCTCCTCTCTCTCTCTCTCTCTCAATAGAGTAATACGGGATGAGAATAGCGAGAAGGGGTGGCGGCTAGGCTAGGCTACCTACCCTCCCTACATGTTGGTTAACAGGGTGAGAATAGCGAGAAGTGGCGAGGACCTCTACTCTCATCCAGGGGGTGAGAGCTCGATCGATTTTTTATTCTCATCCCGGGGGTGAGAATAGTCAATCCGTCCATTATAAATGGCCAACACACAATGTGTAATCATGATCGTTTATAGTCTGGTTTAATACAGTTTAGTGAGAATTACTCATAAACGCGGATGGCAAAAATAAAAACAATAACTAAGACCTGAGTGACGTCAACGTCGAACTATCTATAGTTTTGTCTCTCGGTACGTTATCCGGCTGCCAATCATCGGCAATTGTGAGTGTGAGCTTTTAAAACTTTTTGGATAACTAAACATCGTAGGTAGTCTCACTAAATTTCCATCATTAAACGGAGCACTTGATGACAATTTTATTTTAAATTCTTTAATCGATACAACTTACCAATGAGTATAAAAAATAATATTGGCTAACTTATTAAGGAGACAATTTATTCTAAACGAAAACAATTTTTGGGGCCAACCTTTCGTTTACGACGAGACTGATTCTAAAACTTGAGATGCTTAACCAGGTAGTTTGAGCACTTTATTGTCCATTTTCTTTCTCTGTCACATTTCGCAATTTTCACCATCATGAAGTAATTCTGTTCCGGATTCAATAGTCTGATGTCACGTCGCCCAGCAACGGCGGCCATCGTGGTTCTAAACAAAGAAAATCGGTACTTTTTATTCTTCATGCTGGCTAGAACTTTTTATATGTCTTGTGATCAGAATGTGTAAAAGTCAAAACATGATCAGATTTATAATGGTTTTTTTTTTCCTATGGGTACGCTTTTATGCTTGTCGGAGAAATATTTCATAAGGGCGTCCGCCATTGTTCCGATAGTTTAGAGCCAGCTACTAGTATTTACTGACCACAAACCACTTGTTACACTTTTCGGCAACCCTAAAACAAAACTCCCAGCAAAAATTGAACGTTGAGTAATGCGTATGCAACCATACATTTTTTCCTTGTTTTTCCTTCAAAAACCCATTAGGCCTATATTGAAATAGAAAGCAATAATAATAATGCTCAAAATTGGATAGTAAGTAGAGCATACAAATTGAATGTGCCCCCATTGGAAAATGGATTTTGTTTCTCTTTCCTTGTGAATAGTTATTTTTTTTCCTCTCCTTAATTAGTTTTTCAAATTTTGAATTTTTTATGCGATTGTTCACTTTGATTTCCCAAATTATAAGAACCTAAATAGTTAATAAAATATTTTGATTACTTCCTTCTTTTTTTTTTTTACTTACCTACACTTACTATGGCTATTATCATTATTATTATTAATATTATTATTATTATTATTATTTTATTATTTCAAACCATTCAAAATGTAAATAAATTCATATTGACATGTTGTGACATCAATATTCTACAAAATGCCCTATTTGTGTCAGTTTTTAACCGTACATATTGTTTTAATTGTTTGATTTTTGTAAAACAAGCGGCAAATATCTGGCAAATATTATGGCAAATTTTACCATTTTTTAATGGCAAATTTTGGCGTTTGAAATGGCAAACATTCGCGGGGACAGATAACACATACATAACTGTCAATGTCACAGTAAATCATCGGTGGTCGCAATCTGTCCCTCCAGGAAAATGCCCCCCCCCCCCCCCCCCCCACCACCACCAATTATGCCACAAAAATAAAAAATACCAAATACCCCCAGCCGCCCCCCCCCCCCCCCCCCACCACCAATTATGCCACAAAAATAAAAAATACCAAAGATTGAATCTTGTGTGTGTGTGTGTGTGTGTGTGTGTGTGTGTGTGTGTGTGTGTTTGTGTGTGTGAAAGAAACAAAAGTGAGACGGAGAGAGTGAGAATGAGATTGCAATTAAAGAAATGGGCTGGTCAAATTATTCATTGCATTGTTTCGATTTTAAGTCAGATGACAGCTTAAGGAGGAGGGGTGGGGCTTATTGTGTAGTGACTTACATGAAAACATGTTATTGAATCTCTCAAGTTTTTCTTAGCGTTCCATCACATTTTTGATTGTCTAAAAAGAACCCCCCCCCCCCCCCCCCCCCCCCCCCCACCCCTTCTTTCAGTATACAAAGAAAGCCAGACAAAACTAACATCATCTCTCTCTCTCTCTCTCTCTCTCTCTCTCTCTCTCTTTCTCTCTCTCTCTCTGTTTGTCCCTCTCTCCTTTTTATCTCTCTATCTATCTACCTATCTATTTATCCATTAATAGGTTTAGTGATTTTAGGTACCGGATTCGTAGGCAATGACGTCGCATGCTGAGTGTATAATCCACAATGCGATATGCTGTCTTTGTCTTTTTATCAAGCACATGCAGTGGGAATTGTAATTCCATTTAATTGAACAAGACAAGACACAATAAACGCAACACCAGTGAAAACTCTCTTCATGATTTTGTTAAAGATGGCCGAGAAAAGGAAATTAAATTGTCTCACTATCGACTCTTGACAGAGTTCACAATAACGGAGAGTTATCATTATAATATGACTTTTATCAAGACCACCCACATTTACCTCCCTCATATCCTCTGTAAAATACTCAACACAGAAAACTCGAAAACACGGAAATCTTGAACAAATAGGCCCGGTGCCGGCTTCTTTGAGATTTCCGTGCTGGAGTGTATTAAGCAGTGAAGGCATAAAACCAAACCCAGACAAAATCAAAGCAATCTCATCAACATGACATCTCCCAAAACTGTCTCAGAAGTCAGAAGCCTCCCAGGATGCTAAATTTTTGTGGTGTGCGATTCATTCCTGATTATGCAACTAACCTATGAATTGCGCAACCTAACCCAAAACAAAACAACCTTCATCTGGACTGAGAAACATGAAAAAGCTCTTAAGAAACTAAAAAGTAAGCTACAGGATACCACAAACTTAGTTTACTTTGACACTGCAAAAGAAATCCATGTAGATGCGAGCCCCCTTGGAATATCAGCTATTCTAACCTAAATTGATGACAACACAATGGAAATTGTTCAATTTGCCAGCAGAGCCCTCTCAGAAACAGAACAAAGATACTCCCAAACTGAGAGAGAAGCATTAGCAGTAACATGGTCCTGTCTATAGCTATCTATATATGGATGCCCTTCATTTTCAGTATTTAATTACTACCACTTGTTACACTTTTTGGCAACCCTAAAACAAAACTTCCAGCAGGAATTGAAAGTTGGGTAATGCGTATGCAACTATATTGCATGAAGATCATCTTTAAATCTGGAAATGATAATCCAGCCGACTACATGAGCAGGCACCCTGCAGACAATACACCTAGCTATAGGGAAGATAAAATTGCAGAAGAATATGTGCAATATATCACTGATCACAACATTCCAACAGCCATGATACTTCAGGAAGTGCAACTTCAAACCTTGCAAGATAAAACACTACAAGCTGTTATAAAATCCCTACATGATAATCAATGGCATATTCATGTCAAATCTATACCTAGTGATGACTTTAAGACATTTGAGATATTAAAACTGAGCCAAAATGAATTGTCTATTACAAGAGACGGTCTAATTCTGAAAAGTAACCAAATAGTTCTACCAAAAACATTGCAAAAGCAAGCAGTAGACTTAGCTCACTCGGGACATCAAGGACACAACAAAATACTTGCCCTTCTCAGAAAAAATCCTGGTTTCAAAGCATGAACCAAGTTGTGGATAAAACTGTCCAGAATTGCATGCATGGGAATTCATCATAGAAAGATTACTCCTTTATGGCCCAGGGCTAACGGTGAAATCGAACGCTTCACTCGTACCATCAAGAAATCGGTCAAAGCAGCATTAGCACAACATAAGAATTGGAAGCAGGAAATGTACACATTTCTGTTATCCTATAGATCCACTCCTCACTCGACAACTGGTCCTCCTCCTGCTCAACTTCTTTTTGGAAGAAATCTGAAAACAAAACTTAATGAGCCACCTATCTCATTTAAGACTAAACCTTATGAAGAAAATATCAGACTCAAAGACACTTTGATGAAGTCCGAAATGAAAACATACGCAGACAAACGACAGTATGTAGAACCATCTACCATCATAGACAGCACCCAAATGAAACCCTTGACTCCATATGTTTTGTTTGTTTTTGTTTTTAAGGGTTTCGTGGCGCTTGCAACAATTTAGGTTATATCAGCGCCAGTAAAAAGGAAGAAAATGGAATAGTAAAAAGTTATAGAATTACAATTAAAGGACCCAAGAGAAAGTAAGACAAAGGGGAACTGGGAACAAATAGGGATCAGATGTAGATTCCAAGCGCATACCACCAATGTACCTAGTTTGAGATCACCTATAAGTCTCATCCGGACACAAACACAAGATCCAACAAAGAGGAATACACTCAAATGCTTACATTATATATTCAAAATAACAAATATAATAATACATATTGGAGAGATGATTTACAAGGAAAAATATATCATCTCCAAAACAATAACCATGCATTTGACTGTTTCCCTCCCAGCCAGGACTCCGACCAGAGCCAGGAAAAAAACAAGTAATCTCATACCAAGACAAAGACAGAAAACATGTTGGAAAACAGACATAAGGGGATAGAAGACACAGTATATACCTCCCTGCTCACTATGGGATGCCAAGATCCCCACCTAGGACTCCGTATGAAAATAAACCCTACATTGTAACAGCAAAGAAAGGATCGATGGTAACAGCATCACGAAATGACAAAACAATCACCAGAAATATTAGCTTTTTCAAACGCCCACGAGACCACCAACTGCCAGTGAGATAGAGGAAGACAAAGCTTCACTAATGGATGATACGTCACCTCAGGACGTCCCACGCCCTGAAATTGAAACTTGAGATAGCAGATAGCAGTCAACCAAGCCTGCAGCCTCAACCAATACGTCCCAAGAGTAGACGGAGACAAAAGGACCCTGAGAAAATCAAAGATTTTGTGATGATCTAATCATTAAATCGAGCACCGTTTTCATCGTATTTTTATCTCGTTTTCATGGGCATAAGATGTCGATCCGTTTGAAGCCCCAACTTGTTACACAAGACAATAGCTTGTTAAGTCTTGTCGTATTTGTTTGTTTTTGTTTTTGTTGTTGTTTTTTGGGGGTTCTTTTTATTACTAGGATCCTCACCAAAGTCCTAATGATAGTCTTGTCTATCAAAACTCGTTACCATTTCATCGTTTAAGGTTTGTTAGCTGTTAATTGTTTTTGTTTTTTTAAGAAAAATATGAGAGAAGTAAGTTGAACGTAAGTAAGAATGAAATATAGCAGTCAGTAAGTAAGATGAAGTACAATAAGTGGAAAAGACACTGCAGCAATCAGAATTGTATTACCAGTAATTTGGAATAAGTCCAAAAAAAAACTTCTGAACTGTTAAATTGTGGAAATTTTTATCTCTTTTCAAAGATTTAAAGGACAATCCTTTCAATGAAAGAAATTAATACATGAACGGTAAAACCGTGAGAATTCATTATTTATAGCCCGTAAGGAACAATTTTTTTGTTTGTTTGTTGCTTTAGGTCTCTTCCAACACAATTGAGGTTATATGAGAGACCGCTGAAACAAAAAAACAAGCAATCTAACAAAAATAGTACAAATGTAAATCAAAATCATAAATTAAAGATATCATAAGCTAAATTATAAATAACCAAGAACAAACAGGCAGAAGATTTACAGAAAAAAAAATATCCCCTGTCAAAAATACAATCACAAACCAAAGAAGCAGGATAGGCTAGTAAAGAGAAGAAGAAACGACATCACTATCGGATCCGTACACCCATGCGAACATCATAGGTATATGATTCAAGGGTGATGCTCCCATCCAACCACCCGCAAATAAAAGTGAGAATGAATGGTAAAAAGTAATGTACGAAAGGTTTAAGAAAGTCATTGTGTTTCTATTCAGTGAGAATGCTTCATACCTATTTTACTAAGGGGAATAAATGTTTTTCAATCTTTTTACAAACATTCTAGAAAGTGAGGGATGTAATGGTTTAATAATATGAACATGTAATGCAAAGGAAATAATCATTGTAATTTTACCACTACCATATTTCATGGAGTTATGTTCCCTGATTCTTAATGAATGAAAAGCAATTAACGATTACGAAAAGAACAATGGCGTCTTGTCCTTTGATATTCTACAGCATCGAGTCAGAGCTGCCAACCCCATCTGATTAGAATGTGTACAATGGGACCTCAATATGGGGGATATTTCATAAAAATGGGTACAATCTTGTTGTTTTTGTTTTTAAGGGTTTTACGGCGCTTGCAACACATTTAGGTCATATCAGCGCAAGTAAAAAGGAAGAAAATGGATAGTAAAAAGTTCTAGAATTACAATTAAAGCACCCAAGAAAAGGTAAGACAAAGGGGAACTGGGAACAAAAAGGGGTCAGATGTAGATTCCAAGAGCATACGACCAATGTACTTAGTTTGAGATCACCTATAAGTCTCATCCGGACACAAGCACAAAATCCAACAGAGAGGAACACACTCAAATGCTTACATTATACACTAAAAATAACAAATATAATAATACATAACAGTGAGATGATTTACAAGGAAAAAAATATCATCTCCCAAAACAATAACTATGCATTTGACTGTTTCCCTCCCAGCCAAGACTCCAACCAGGTCCAGGACAAAATCAAGTAACCTCATTTCAAGACAAAGACAGAAATCATGTTGGAAAACTGATATAAGGGGATAGAAGACACAGTATGGACCTCCCTGCCCGCTATGGGAGGTCAGGATCCCCACCCAGGTACAATCTTGAAATCGACGGAAACTAACCATTGTAAAAGTAAGAGGTAGGTATACTTTGATAAAGTCACACCACACAAGCTCAATTGCAATAATGTTCCCAAGACTATAATCCAATCATTTCAGAATTCTACCTCCCAGCATGAAGTTCATAATTGGTCAAAAAATATATGAATATCCACTTGGTCACCAAGGTTTCTCAATAGGCTAGTAATAATATGAATAACAACGTAACACAACATCCATACATTGAAAATGGGTAAATGTTGGGGGAAATGCGTACAAGCGTACAATCGCTGAAAATGCGTACAATTTGGCAATTTTTGCGGTAGGTTGGCAGCTCTGTCAAGTTCACCCAAACAACTGTAGCGTATGCGACAAACACAACTCAACGGTGAAATGTTATTCTTGGCAGCAACTAGACCTCAATGGCTGCAAAACGCAGTGTTATGAGAAAGATTTGTGTTTCCTGTGCATGGGTCCTCATCGGATTAAGGACTGCAGATCCCAGGCCAGATGAGATTCATGTGGTGGAAGGCACCACTTCTTCCTATGTACCGTGTCGAACAATCCAGAACGAAACACTGTGAATAGTGACCTAGAGATCGACCAGACTCAGTCTCTACATGATGTGAAAGTCGTACCTGTGAAATCGTGTGTAACAGTTCTTCAGACAGCTCGTGTTGTGGCAGTGAATAGTGATAGTAATTACAACATGAAAGTCAATATTCTCTTTGACTACAGCTCCGACAGGAGTTACATTTCTTCTGAGTGCATTCGAAAATTGGATTTAGCGGTTGTTGGCAAGAAGAAGATTTCTGTGGTTACCTTTGGACAATCAAAACCTCATCTGCCAGTGATTAGACATAAATACAAATTATCACTAGTCTGTCGTGATAATAATGGAACTGACGAAATGACTGTCAACCCAGGATCTGTGCCCCTATCCAAAAGCCCAAATTATCCCCTGAAATCATCAGAATATTACAAGGGAAAGGTTTGAAATTGGCTGAAGGATCATGTGTGGACAGTGACAGTCCTTTGAAAATTGATATTCTTGTTGGTTTAGATTATTTTTGGAAATTTGTGAAACCAAATGTATGATCAATAACGGAATATCTGTCTGCACAAGAGACCAAGTTTGGGTGGATAATTTCAGGCTCTTGGGAAAACCTCTGACTCCTTCTCACTTGGGCGAAACTCACCCTTTGATGCTTCTCATGTCAAAACTCGAACCCCTCAGAATGCTAATGAGTTTATTGTTGCGCACAAGAACCATCTTTTGGCTCTTGACGAATTCTGGAAAATCTGGAGAGAAATCTTCCCACTGTGGGGCATGTTAGAGATAGAAATAAACTTCAAGTTGGTTCTCTGGTGCTTATTAGAGAAGAAAACACACCAAGAATGAAATGGCCATTGGGGAGGGTATCTAGGTTGATCCAAAGCAAAGATGGACTGATTAGAGCAGTTGGAGTGAAAACTGAGAAAGGGGAATTAATCAGAGCTGTCCAGAAACTTCATAAGCTTGAAGTTTCGAATGAAGAAAATGGAATAGAAATTGATAATCCAGTATCAGAAAATACTGATCGAACACCTGAAACTGACTGTGTTGTTCATGGTCCAAATCGGGTAGAGCTATCAGACCCCCAAGACCTTTGATTTATAATCATTTAATGTTAGAATTTTTTTATTTTTTTAAAGAAATTGTTATGCTAGCCTCAGCAGTGGCATTGGCCAGGGGTGGGGAGTGATAAAAATAATCATTATCTGAGATCAGGGGAGACAACGGTGTAAACGTTATTGCTTGTAAAATTTGATGTTTTTTTTTTTAATTGTTTCCCTTGAACTTGTTATTTTGACCCTGAACGGGAATGAAGCCGGCAGATATGATATGTTATTGAATGAAATAAAAAGACTCCATTGTAATTATTAATAAAGCACTCCTCATCCATGAAATCAGCATATTCTTGGCTTCCTTATTCACATTATTGTGTTTTAAATTGAAACTAGAAGAGCATGACAGCTTGTTATTGACTACATTTTTATACATATTATTATTATTATTATTATTATTATTATTATTATTATTATTATTATTATTATTATTATTATTATTATTATTATTATTATTATTATTATTATTATTATTATTATTACTATTATTATTATTATTATTATTATTATTATTATTATTATTATTATTATTATTATTATTATTATTATTATTATTATTATTATTATTATTATTATTATAAGAATTACATTTCACATAAAAAAAGCCTTTACCAAACCAAGCATATTGTCGTATAATGTAGATTATGTTCTAATCTTCGGACGTGTTCTCAGCATAAAGCATCTTAATCATCAATTTCGTCACAAAAACTACCCCTTTTTCATACTTCATCTACAAGTTGAATATGTCATTTTATAAAAACTCTCCATTTATTAATTATGCTACATCTAGGGAAAACATCAGAAATATACTCTTAAACATTATTTCAGTCCCTGGGGTGACTTTGCACCCCAGGCCTATGTCTTCATTACACAAAACGGCCAATTTTTAACTCAGAAACTTTAAGCTTGACATTTCCTGCACACAATATTTCTGATTTGATGTTGGACTAGAATAAAGTCTGATTTTTATAAAGGCAACCAGGGTTTACTCATGTCCACTTATTTCTAAAGAGATTTTTTAAACCATGTATTGACAATGATAAGGTTTCCCATCTGCACCAATCAACAAGTCTTTTCCCTCTTTCATTATTGGTACCTAGTCCGTGGGGGCATAGGATATTTTCAACTCTCTCTTTACCAACCTTAGCATTGAAATCACCAATTATTAAATGAATATCATTGGTTTTACATTGCTTTATTGCCTGTTCCAAGATTTTTTTCTGATCCCCTGTCCACCTAGCAGTGAATGGGTAGCTGAGTCTGTTAGATTTGGTGGAATGCACTTTGCAATAGACTAGCGTCCTATCCAAAGGATAGCAAGCAATTGCTATTGTCCGTTTCATGCTATAAAAACTAGGATAAGCTCCGTTTCATTGGGCCAATGGCACTGAAGGACTACTTATTTTTTTACATTGCTGTATTGCCTGTTCCATATCTTGACAGAATGTTTCAATTATGTTTTCGTCACTGTCTGATTTTGACGCATATATTTGAATAATATTAACATTAAAAAAATTTCCTTTCAACTTTACTAAAACAACTCTTTCTGAGATTGCAACATGATCTAAATAGCACTTTGGTGGTGATTTGTCTAGAAGAATTCCAGCTCCTTTCTCTTGATGTTTTCCACTGGCCTAATAGTAGACTGAAGTCGAGAAAGAGCTTCATGAAGAAAGAAAGCATCCACCCTGACCATGCAGCTGTATACAGGCATTCCACATGGATGGAGTGGGACAATCATGCAAATGAAGCTGTTGAAGATCCGAGAGAACTGAGCTCCACAGGAATGAATGGGTAACACTAAACAGAGCACAGGCAATAATTGGAAGAACAGCTGGAAGCATGAAAAAGTAGGAGCTGGCTGAGACTAGCTTGTGTACATGTGGATGCCCAGAGCAGACGATGGAGCACATCCTTAGAGAATGCCAGGATGGGCCCAGCTGCACTGACCATGACCTAAGAGTCTGCTCCACAGATGCTGTGGACTGGGTTCGGTGTTGAAGCAATGATGATGACTGGCATAATGCAATACAAAATCATCTTCTTTCACTACTCCTTCTCCTTTCCATTTCATTTCTGAGATACCAAGGATGTTCAATTTGGAACTTTTCATGTCTTGGATATCGTTTTCAAATTTGCCGAAGTGGTTTAAAGAATGTATATTCCATGTGGCCAATGTGATTGTTTCCTTTTGCATCAGTTAGAAACGTTCAACGTGTTCAGGACAGTTGATGTCCTGGGAATTATTGTTAGTGACGGTGGTTTTCAGTTGCCTTCCGTC
Source organism: Berghia stephanieae (assembly GCF_034508935.2). Lineage (NCBI taxonomy): Eukaryota > Metazoa > Mollusca > Gastropoda > Nudibranchia > Aeolidiidae > Berghia > Berghia stephanieae. The sequence continues at coordinate 32,133,442 of NC_088371.1, forward strand.
ATTGTTATCAATAGAATTTAAATTATTGCAGTTTAATTTGACTGAGTTGTGTTTGATGTTTTCTTTGGCTTCTCTTTTTTTAACTGTTTTTGTTTCCTTCCACCTTTCTTTCCTCTTTTAGTTTGTTTTCAGTATGCCTTGATTAATTCAAAAGATTTAAAAGTGTTCGCAATTTCTAAATTTGGTGTACAGACCACTCTGGATAATCGCAACTCGGTTAATCGCAACTTTCGGTTAACCACAACATTTCCCAAGAAACGGAATTAATTCTATATAAAAATCACTGGTTAATTGCAACAAAATTTGGTTAATCGCAACAAATTTTCGACCCCAAAAAACTGGCAAATTCAATAAGAAATCAATTAAACAAAATCTCATGATTAAATTTCATCATGGGTAAATCATGACATGTTGAAGAATCGATAGTGAGCAGGGTTTAATGCTACAGTAGTGTGTCAACACTATTAGATTAAAAAGAGGATGGGGCTTTGCACTATGGGTTTGAGATGTCATATGTGACTAATATATAGGAGGCGAGGGGAATGGGTATAGTTTTCACAACAGGTAGATGATAACAGTTCTAAAGAGAGACTGAGCCATATCCTTTGTTTTGGAATTGACAACTGTGCATTGTGACCAACAAGTTTGGTGAATGACAACAGTGAGAGGTATTCTCAGTAAATGCCTTTCCACGTGTCACACATTTATATGGTTTTTCTACTGTATGAGTTCTGATGTGTTTATGTAAAACTGAAATCTGACAAAATGCCTTTCCACAAGTCACACATTTATATGGTTCTCTCCTGTATGAGTTCTGATGTGATATTGTAAATGCGAATTCGGATGAAATGCTTTTTTACAAGTCACAAATTTATATGGTTTTTCTCCAATATGAGTTCTGATGTGTCGTTGTAAATATGAATTACGAATAAATGCCTTTCCACAAGTCACACATTGATATGGTTTTTCTCCTGTATGAGTTCTGATGTGTCGTTGTAAATATGAATTATGAATAAATGCCTTTCCACAAGTCTCACATTTAAAAGGTTTTTCTCCCGTATGAGTTCTGATGTGTTGTTGCAAATTTGAATTCTGAGTAAATGCCTTTCCACAAGTCACACATTTATATGGTTTTTCTCCTGTATGAGTTCTCATGTGACATTGTAAATATGACTTCTGCGTAAATACCTTTTTACAAGTCACACATTTAAATGGTTTTTCTCCTGTATGAGTTCTGATGTGTCGTTGTAAAAATGAATTCTGAGTAAAATCCTTTCCACAAGTCACACATTTATATGGTTTTTCTCCTGTATGAGTTCTGGTGTGTTGTTGCAAATTTGAATTCTGAGTAAATGCCTTTTTACAAGTCACACATTTATATGGTTTTTCTCCTGTATGAGTAATGATGTGTTTTTGTAAACGTGAATTATGAGTAAATGCCTTTCCACAGGTCACACATTTATATGGCCATTCTCCAGTTTGGATTCTTGAGTGATTTTGCAACTGGGAAGTTGTAGTGTTTTGAGATTTTGTATCAACTTGAGGCTTGTCTATTTCACTAAAGTCAAATCTTTGGTCTGGTCTAAGATGTTCCAAAGTTGTATCATGATTGTTCTGGAAATCAGTGCCAGGCTCTTGCCATTCCACACTACTGTCTGTAGTTTCATCTACGTCAATTTCAATTTGGATGTTTTCCCGAAGTCCATCATTTAAAGACTGGTCACCACTGTCAAGATCGTTGTTATCTGTAAAATAGATAAGAATATTCTGACCTCCACAAAACAATAACTTAGAAATCTATTGAAGTGATCCAATATCCCCAATGAAATAATTAAATATGTGTGTATTGTAACTAGAACTAACATAGATGATTGGTTTTTATATATTCATAACATTGGAAGAAAGTTGGTGGATGGATAATTGACCAAAACTGGTGAGTCGGAATTCATACATTTATATATATATTTAGAGCGGTTATGTGGTCTAGTGGTATGACACCCGCTTTCGGATCGGAAAATTATGGGTTCAAGCATCACACTCGGCGCATAGTTAGTCCTTGGAAAAGGCTCTTCACTCATATTCTCTCACCATACTCAGGTGTAAAATGAGTACCTGGCCGTTAACAGCAGTCTTTGTCCGAAAAATTGTAACATCGCCTAACAGGCGTCATGTCCTGTCCTATATATTAAATGTTGCTGTTGACCAGGGACCCCTTGTAAAGCGCTTTGAGCACATTTAGTGGATATTGCGCTATATAAAGCTCAATTTTATTTTTTTTTTACTTTAGAACATTCTCCAGCCTTATGGATGGAATTCCAAAGAAATAGTTGACATATTTAGAATGCTGTACCAAGAATTCTCAAGCCAGGTCATCCATCAAGGAAAATATTTCCTGAATTTCATGTCACCACTGGAGTGAGACTGGACCATCTATTGTCAACACTTCTATTTTTAATTCTGATAGATAGGACCACAGAAAGTCACAAGTGACATTGCATTGGATGCCTTTTCACTACCACCCAAAGTGTACACAATAAACTACTTATGGACGACACTGATATCACTCACTACACTCTGATTATATTTGGCTAGTTATAAATGGAAGGCCTGGGAGACCAAATAAACTGGAACTATAGATATAAAATATAAGATGTACATTGAGCATTATTTTCTCTTTTGAATGCTGCGTTTTGGTGTAACACTCTCCATCCAACACACACATCAAACCCTTGTAACATGTGTTGTATAATGTTACCTCCCTCAACATATCAATAAAGTAAATAAAGCTCTCTTTATTAGTCCTCAAGCAGATAATTGTCTTTGGGTCTTTTCCAAGAGAAGACTGGAATAACCCAGGTGTTAGGCGCAGATCAGTGCTGAAAATTGAGCTAGGGAAAGGTGGCTTGCTTAGGGCCTTATGACACAGTGAATATTCAAACTAGCTATCTTTCAGGTATGAAGCAAAGACCACATACCTGAGCCACAAGACTCCCCCACCTCATCCCCGTCTCCATCAAGTGGTTAGGGAAAACTTTTTTGGAGTGTAACACATTGTGTATGGAACAAAATGGCTATTATAGTAAAGGACAGAAGCAATATTTTGCATTGACACAACTTTGCCCCCCCCCCCCCCCCCTCTTCCAAAGGGGGTCCTGATAGCTCATTTGGTAGAGCACTCACTTCAAACACAAAGGGAACGGGATCGATCCCAGGTGCTGTCGAGATTTTTTCTGACCCCCCCCCCCCCCCCCAACAGTGATCAGGTAGCTAGGTCTGTTAGATCTGTTCATCATAATAGCTTGTCTCTCCAACACCGAACCCACGCCAAAGCATCTGTAGAGTAGACTCTTAGGACATGGTCAGTGAAGCAGGGCCCATTCTGGCATTCTCTAAGGATGTGCTCCATCGTCTGCTCTGGGGATCCAAATGTACACAAGCTAGTCTCAGCCAGCCCCCACTTTTTTATGCTTCCAGTTGTTCTCCCAATTTTTTCCCATGCTCTGTTCAGTGTTACCCATTCATTCCTGGGGACATGTAGCAAGCGTCTACGTCGCGTCCCTGGAATCCCTCGCTGGAAACCGATTGCTACAACACGCACAACACCAACAACTCTTCCATGGTCAGGGTGGTAAAAAGAAAGCCCCTCAGCCCTCACCATGGACAACTTTAAGACTGTAAGCTTCAACGCAGAAGGACTGTTAGATCTGGTGGAAGGACTTTGTGATAGACTAGCATCCTATCTAAAGGGTAACAAGAAATTGTTATTCTCCATTTCATGCTATAGAAACCGAGATAAACTCCCAATGGTTCTGAAGGACCACTTTACCCCTTCCAAAAGAAAAGGTGACAATAGTTAGAGAGATCCCACAATTAAAAAATGAACAAATATTCAGTGATCATCATCAACCTCATCATTAAAATACCTTGTACAGTCTTCAAGACCTTATATGTGACCTCTGACCCCAAACCACTGGAAGAGACTGGCCCCTCACAAATTGTTTTACATCTCTGGTCTCCTTTGTTGACATTACAGGGTCCCTGAAAAAGGAAGAGAATACAGAATAAAATGAAAAGATAGCACGAAACTACAGATTTTTTAGACCTTTTTCTGGTCGGCTACTTTTAGTGTCAACACATTGTGGCCACAATGTACAACAAACTTTGTAAACAAAGAGCGACTGGCACCATACCTTGCCAGATATTCTTGAGTGTATCAGGTCTACCATATGATTAGTCTTGACCCAACACAATGATTTACAATCGTCGTAAAAGAGAAAACTGATGGATAAGGTAGAACATTGTCGACAAAGAGCGTGCAGTTGTGAAGATTTAATACATAAGGAGACACGATGCGATGGCTGAGTGGTGTAAACTATAATGGACTATGACACCTTGCATGACCTGACGAATGATGAAGGTTAGCCGTGTGTAAACTCTCACTAATGATATGATTATGACACCTTAGTGGCCTGGTGAATGACGAAGATTCACCATGTAATAACACGTAATTAGCCTTTGTAACAACGGAATGGCACTGTCGCATGTCCCCGATAAATCATGATGTGTAAAAATGCATTTCCATTGCCATTGATTTACACTGGTTGTAAAAATATTGGATGAGAAAAGTAGAAGATTGTTAGAGTACAGTGTGCAGTTATCCAAACCTTGCGTACAGTTATGGAGACATATTATATAGAAAAAAATTCTTTCACCCAGGAATAGTGTACAGTAATGGGATGCAAGCAGAAATCTGGCATATAGAAAAGCGATGACTAATGTAATAAAACTGGTCGCAGACTGACAAGTACAAAGAAAAATGACAAAGAGTTCAGTTTTTTACAAACATTGAAATTGGTAGACTCCTGGATTCAATCTCTGTTACTGTCTACTTTGCAATAATCACCCTCATTGCCATCATCATCATCATCACCTTCATCATCATTTTAATCATCATCATCGTCATCAGGGACCACATGTAAAAAAAAAAAGGATATTCTCTAACCTGGCAATTCTCATAACACTGTGTAGTAGTGGTAGTTGCAGTGATGATGTGGTGGTGGTGGTTGTAGTAGTAGCTGTAATGATGATGTGGTGGTGGGTGGTTGTAGTAGTAGTGGTAGTGATAATGTGGTGGTGGTGGTTGTAGTAGTAGTGGTAGTGATGACGTGGTGGTGGTGGTGGTTGTAGTAGTAGTGGTAGTGATGATGATGTGGTGGTGGTGGTTGTAGGAGTAGTGGTAGTGATGATGTGGTGGTGGTGGTTGTAGTAGTAGTGGTAGTGATGATGATGTGATGGTGGTGGTTGTAGTAGTAGTGGTAATGACGATGTAGTGGTGGTGGTGGTGGTTGTAGTAGTAGTAGCGGTAATGAAGATGTGGTGGTGGTGGTTGTAGTAGTAGTGGTAGTGATGATGTAGTGGTGGTGGTGGTTGTAATAGTAGTAGCGGTAATGATGATGTGGTGGTGGTGGTTGTAGTAGTAGTGGTAGTGATGATGTGGTGGTGGTGGTTGTAGTAGTAGTGGTAATGATGATGTGGTGGTGGTAGTTGTAGTAGTAGTGGTAGTGATGATGTGGTGGTGGTGGTTGTAGTAGTAGTGGTAGTGATGATGTAGTGGTGGTGGTGGTTGTAGTAGTTGTGGTAGTGATGATGTGGTGGTGGTGGTTGTAGTAGTTGTGGTAGTGATGATGATGTGATGGTGGTGGTTGTAGTAGTAGTGGTAATGACGATGTAGTGGTGGTTGTGGTGGTTGTAGTAGTAGTGATGATGTGATGGTGGTGGTTGTAGTATTTGTGGTAGTGATGATGATGTGATGGTGGTTGTAGCAGTAGAAGTGGTCACGATGATGTGGTAGTTGTGGTTGTAGTAGTAGTGATGATTTGATGCTGGTGGTTGTAGTAGTAGTAGTAGTGGTATTGATGATGATGATGTGGTAGTGGTGGTTGCAGTAGTAGTGGTAGTGATGACGATGTGGTTGTGGTGGTTGTAGTAGTAGTAGTAGTAGTGATGATGATGTGGTGGGGTGGTTGTAGTAGTAGTAGTAGTGGTAGTGATGATGATGTGGTGGTGGTGGTTGTAATAGTGATGGTAGTTGTGGTAGTGGTAGTGATGATGATGTGGTGGTGGTTGCAGCAGTAGTGGTAGTGATGATGGTTGTAATACTAGTGGCAGTGATGATGATGTGGTGGTTGGAGAGGGGGGATCCTTGGAACAAATTGACCTCACCTGAATTTGATGGAAGTTGCCCGGAACCCAGAATTTTTTGCTCCAGATCGGAGATTTTTCCGGTGAAACCGGAGTTTTGGCATCACTGTATTTAGTTCCTTAATAAATTGTCCTGTCCATAAACCTTAATCTCCATTTATTTCTTCACTACAGTTGTCTGACCGTGAAGCACTGACTTTCTCTTTCTCTCTCTCATCTGATCGGCTAGGCCCAGAGTAGTGGCCTGATCTTCCTCTCTGAGGGAACTTAACGAGTTTCTTCCTTCTATCCTTCTAATCTTTTCCCTTTTCTTTTATTTTGTTGACGTTTTCGGTATATCTATTTTATGAATGTAAAGCCCCTAAAGCCTCTTGTAATCGGGGTAGAGCCCTATACAGATATCTTTTATTATTTTTTTATTATTATTAGCGTCGTCATGATCAGAGACTACAAGTAAAAGAGAAATCATTATCTCACCTGGCATTGGGTCCCCAGTGATGACATCTCACAAGACAGATCTGTTGTTACAGTGTCTTCAAGTTTAATTCTAACACTGTCATCGATGCTTTGTGCATAGACATCATTAAATTGTGAAAAGGTTTGGAAAGAGTTCTCTGCCTTGATGTCTTCATTTTCAAGTTTAACACTTACGTCAGAGAATTGAGTAAAAATATGAGAAGAGTTCTCTGCCTTGCTGCCTTCATCTTCAAGTCTAACATTGGCATAATTAAAGTGGGTACAAGTAAGGGAAGTATTTTCTACCTTATTGTCCACAGCTTCAAGTTTAATATTGACATAACTTAACTGTGAAGAAGCGAGGGAAAAATTCTCTGCTTCGGTGTCTTCATCTTCAAGTTTAACATTGACTTGTGAGCTCTGTGGATGAGGCTCTGGTATATTTTCATCTTTTACTGATTCAAGTTTAACACCAACATCAGAAGACTGGCATAAGGTTTCTAGTGATATTTTAGTTTTTATAAGATCTTCAAGGGCGTCAGTAAATGATGGTACAGAATTCTCTGTTGCTTCAACATTATCCAATCTGACATTTGAATTAGATATCTTAGAACAGGATAAATCTTCTGGTGAAAGCCTCTCATGTTTCTCTGGTTCAATTTTACTAAATCTGTCCATCTTTACTTGTCAATATAGATGTAAGGAGCAACACTGGAAAAAAAAACAACAACAAAAACAAAAGAAAGGTTTTCCAGATTAATTATGCAAAACATGCCAAATTTCACAAGTTTTGAAAGAAACTAAGCTTTGTTTTGTTTGTTTTTAGAAGTCTACTAATGGCTCTTGCAAACAGACTTGGGTCATTTAAGTGCCAGGAAAAAAAAACCATGATAGGCGATAAAAGGAGGAACAGAAGTAGATGATAGAAGAAATGTACCTCTGTATCTAGTGTCAAGCGTCCAAGTCACATCCCTGAAATCCCTCGCTGGAGACAGATTGCTAAAACACGCACAACACCAACAACTCTTCCATGGTCAGGGTGGTAAAAGGATAGCCCCTCGGCCCTCACCATGGACAACTTTAAGATCGTTAGCTTCAACGCAAAAGGGCTGTCATCAACAAAGATAGAATTACTGTCCAACCTCAAGAGAGAAAGTGAGTGATTAAGAGAGAGAGAGAGAGAGAGAGAGAGAGAGCGAGACAGGCAGAGAGATAGAGAGAGGAGGGGGGGAGGGGAGGAGGTGAGTGATAAAAGGGATGGTGGCAGATTGTAATGACAACTGTGATTATTCTCAGACATGTATGAGAATAAGAAAATTGATTATTTGGCAGACACTGTCTACCAATAACGATGGAGGGTTATACACAGACACTTATTTGAAACTCTGCTCTTTTAAACATTTATCCACATTCCAGATTATGGAAAGTTTCGAAATGTACATAGAATTAAGTAACGTTAATAAAATATCAATAAAAACATAAAACAAACTAACAATAAATCGGTTGATGGATAGTAGGTTACAATATATACACACTATGCGTTGACATTCATGTGGGTGTTATGGCCGAATGGTTAAGTGGTCTGCCTTAGAAGGCTTGTCGGAATCAACACTGTGTTCGAATCCTGGTTCCGCCACTTTTTTTTTTTTTCATCTTCTTTCTTCACAGTGTTGCAAATGATAAATATCCCATCCATCCCCCCTCCCCCTTTAAAAAAAAATATTTTTCCCTCCCTCTTTTGGTCCTTTCTAGTAAATTGTCATATTCGTCCCCATTCCGATCTCAAAAAGTATATTTATAAAGAATAAATAATTAAAAAGCAAACAAACAAAAATATTCAGAGAGCGATCAAATCGTCAGATAGAGAAATAATAAACATTAAAAAAAATGTTTAAAGAAAATCATGCTCAGAAATGG
>NC_088371.1:32144515-32159515 GCF_034508935.2 Berghia stephanieae
CCGAGACGACTCGTTTCTGTGTGTTTCTCACACTTCTTCAGTCGGCATAATCCATTTTGTCATGTCCGTAGAAAACTCCAAACTATATATATATATATATATATATATATATATATATAATATATATATATATATATATTACTAAATACTACGTTAGGTAGCCATTTGGGACACCTAACTCAGGTTTTCATAAGGTTTGTGCATTAGGTCACCCATTTTCATCTTTCATACTAATGATGCAATGCCTATAAATAGCCCTGCTTTGCTTTGGTCTGTGTCTTTACTTTCTATATTTCAATTTTAAAAGAATTCCAATCACTTAATAAAGATATATATATATATATCAGTGTTTAATCAAGTTCGTAGTTATGTCACCCATTGTGTAAATGTCACTTACGTGACCCAGGCTAAAAAACATGATATCTCGCATGTCCGGATATATATCAAGGCGATTTTAATGCTAGAATTTTTTTTCAACCCAATTGATTTTTTGGGAAACAAATCCACGACCAGAAATTTCACGAAGTAAGTTTTCTGGTCTCAACCTCAAGATATACATTTTTTTCATTCAGCTTACGGAATGGCATCGCGATTTTCTATTTTACGACAATTGACCGAATCTTTTATTTCACGACAATCTAAGACCCAAAACGAAAGCAGGGTTGCCAGTTTGGCATTTTAAATGCCAGATTCCAAAAATCTGGCATTTTTGAAAACCGTTTGGCATTAGAAAAAATCATTTGGCATTTGGCATTTTCATTTGGCATTTTCTTTTCTTGTATATTATACTTCAAATGACACCTTTTCTTAATTATTTCTAAACGCGTAAAAACAAATCTCTTCACATCGCAAAACTTTGCTATTAAAACTGTGATGGATATTGTTTCTAATTTTTTTCTCTATAACTTCTTTGGACTCTGCACTTGAACCAGATTCAACAAAAAACATCATAAGAAACACGAAACAGTAAGTTTTCTTAATTGTCAATAATTATTTAACTGTTTACGTATTTACCTTTCATGTTAATGTATTTCTTTTTCATTCTTAAAATCCAACCGTGGTGTAGTGGTTTAGCACTTCACTTAGTAGTCAGTAGGTAAAAAATTACCCCAACAGGAAATTTAGTATAATTAAAAAAAAAAAAAAAGAAAAAGAAAAGAAAACACGCAAGCCACCAGGATATGATAGTAAATTGTCTATCAAAAGTGAGTAGTTTTCTTAGTGGGGGTGGGAGTCAACAGACTTTGGCATTTTTTGGAGTGTTTTGGCATTTTTTGAGTCTTCCCCTGGCATTTTGTTGAAAAATAATCTGGCAACCCTGAACGAAAGCACTGCGGGGAGAGAAGGAAAATGAAAGAAGCACAGAATTTGCGGTATTCGACATGGAATTCTCCATTCTTGTCACCAGTTGACTGTTTGTCAGTCCGTTTGTTGACTAGTCATTTATGTTTAATTCCATCATTTAGTAATTTCAACATGGCGGCATCGACTGCATTCATCGAATGTTAATGTTGGAGTCCAGGTCAGATAATAGTAATAGAGTAAGGTAAGACTAAATAAAGAGACTAACTCTAGCTAGATCTATCTCTACTCTAGATGCTCATGCTTTTTCTAGAACTTAATTAAGATTTAGATTTATCTAGATGAATGGTAATGTAGACCAATTCTCAGTCACTGTACTCTAGTCTAGTCTCAAAGGTTAGAGGAGAAGGCAATGTTGTTTTTTCTTTGCCAGTTTTGTTTGATGTCACAGATAACATGAGAGACAAAGTGTCACAAAGTCAAAAGACAGCAAACTAAAATAATAGATGACTCAAGACTAAAGATTTTTATGTATACATATTATAGTCTCTTTTCTCTAGGCTAGTAGTAGCCTCTATGATGACTATGCACATTTACTCATTCTCATACTTTTATTATGACGTGTACGTTATTCATCGTCCACATAGATGAAAGCTTGGAATAAATTGGAAACAAAAACCAACTTTAAAGTTGTGTGCATGTCAATCAAGATGAACATAAGTTAGAGGAGGGGCATTTTGATTCTTAATTTTGTACTTAATTAATTAATCCTAAACATTTATTCTCTTCCACAAAAGATGCTGAGCAAGAAGTGCCCTCCAGTTCTTCATCTCCCGTTCCCTCTGCTGACAGAGATATTGACCCAAATGTAAGATTGAAGAAAAGCATTGTTTCTTTTTTAAGTAGATTCTAGGCCTACTGTTTTCAGATAAAATGTATTTTCTATGTTTGTTTTAAAGCTTCTCAAATACCTTTATACTTGAGTATTTAATATTTATTCATTTATCATTTTTTTGATGCTGTCTCTGTGTATGTTAATGTTAGATATTCCATGCCTCAACCCCATTTTAAAAAAAAAAACTTATTTTCTCACACATGAAATGCTATAATAATGCAATGCTTATTACTCTTAAAGCCAGTGCTATTGAACATGTTATGCTATTAGTTACACATTTTGAAAATAATTATTTTTAAAATAAAAGTTGTTACGATTAGTGACTGTCCTAGTTCTTTACAGAAACTCAGGTGAGGCTTCTCCCTATTCTCTCACTTTAATGGTGCATCATTTGCTAGTTCTATTGCTATGTCACATTGAAACCTATTTTCTAATCAAATCTAACCGTATTTAAATAGAACATTACCTGTAATATCAGATTACTTGGCAGGCACCATTACATTTCCATTTCTAAATTTGAATCAATCAAAAACTTAATTTCTTTTATATCAACAGTTTGTTCCAGCACCACCCTCACAAACAAGTAGTGAGGATGAGTGGGAAGAAATGCTTTCCAAATTGCCAGCTTTGAGGTTCAAAGAAAAGATCCTAAATTGGAATCAGGTACCTAATAAAACAGATCATTAATTGAAAAGCATATCTTCATCTCTCTGCCCTCTTCTTTAACATGTCATTTGTTCTGCATTATAGCTCCTTACTTAATCAAACATCTGTGTTTGTATTATGGATGATCACCTTGTATGGTTGCATCCGCTTAGCAAATTTCAGGTTTAGAGTTAGAGAGACATCCAAAAACATTTTGATGGAGAATAGTCTTGCGGTTAAATACTGCTTTAAACATGTCAAATCTTAATAAGTCGTGTAAGCAAATTTATATGAAAAATCTGTCTGATGTGAACAATCTTTATTTTGCATTCTCAGGATCCAATGCTGATTGACAATGATGAAAGTAATCATTGCGAATCTGAAATTGTTGAATTTCATTCTGATGGATTGGTCGACAATATAAGGTAGGAAAAACCACTATGAGATACATGATCCTATTTACATAAATGATAATTATAAGCAGTCATTTATCGCTGTCTCCCTAAGATCTTTATATAATTTCTTAAAGTCACATAAATACAGTTTCACATCATACAAAGCACATATAATAAGGTTGAGAACAGGGTGGAATATAAAAATTGCTGTCTAAAATGATTGATTTATTTCTTAAAAATGATAATTTTTAAAGTCAAACTCTGGTATATGTTAGTGTCCTCTGTTAAAATATTCCATGTTTAATAATAATAATAGGATATAACTCTTGATTTTTATCTTAAACATAATTGGAGCAACTAGGTATCTACTTATGCTATTTAATCTAATTTTTACGAATTATATTTATTACTGATTACTACTATTTTACATCAAATTTCTAATAAAAAGATTATTTTTTTAGGCCTGATGAAAAGTTACCAAATCCACAAGAAGTCCGTCTTGAACCATCCCAACTGAAGGAAAATAGGAATGAAAGCAGTAATAAGGTTAGTCTTATTACTTTATTTGACTAATTGACTTTAGCGGAAGGATTAACGTCTGTTTTGATTATGCAACATCAGAGGAACAATTTGAGTAAATTGGGTCTATATCTCCAATTTTTTCAATGTCTGCTTGGCAAGGTACATTTATGGTGCATTGCTTTACTAGCAGCATAAGTGTCAGGTGTACAAGGTGTTAATGAGTTTGGATTAGGAGGTTAGAGTTGTGATTTTATTAAGAGTCATTAACTGGAATTTGTATAAAGACGACTGACAGCTGGTCCAGCCAAACTGTATAGATACGTTAAATCCAAGTCTTTGGAGATGTTCTGTATTTAAACTTAGAATGTGTCCTGCGAACAGTCTTTGTCTCATGGTTTCAGGGATCAGGTTAGATGTAATGTAATGCATATTCTGAATGCAGGCTCTTCCATGGCACTATATTCAGTAACATCGATGTCAATCACTTAAATTTACACAAATCCACATTTTTTAATGTCTCTTCATTGTTAATGGTTTTAAGTTAAAATAACTTTAATATAGTATACACAGTGTTGATTGAAATAATCGTCCAGTGTGATGAAAGCCCATGTAGTATAAAAGATGGATCAGATTTGAATTATAGTCCCCTATTATAGAATTATAGTGACAGAGTGGTTAAGGCATTGCACTGTGTCCTGGAAGGACCTGGGTTCGAGCCCCGCTTAGGTGATTTGTCCTCAAGGATTTTTTTTCAAGCATTTATGAAATCACTGCTTATGGCATTATCATCTGGGCAATGAACTTTTCTTTGATTTACATTTCAGAAACCAAAACGAATGTGTGAGTTTTGTGATGAATTTCCAACCCATCTCACTCGTCATGTAAAAAGAAAATACAGTACAGAGGAGGAGGTGATTGCTGCTTTGAAACTACCGAGCAAAGAGCAAAACAGAATGTTTGATACCATGAAAAACAGCGGCGTTTTTAAACCAAATGCAGAAATTCATCGCAAAGATAAGCAAGCAGCTTTAATAAGGGAGAGATGCCAAGGCAATGCTGATACAGTAATGTGTTTTGGCTGCTTAGGCTTTTTTGATGGCAAAAATATCTTTCGTCACAAAGAAAAGTGTTCTCGAGTGATGTCTTTGCAAGCTGACACACTTAAAATGACTTCTTTGTCAGGCTGTGCAAAAGAAATAGCTGTTGATGTTGAGTTTAAGACCAATGTCATTGATAGGTTTAGAAAAGATGATGTTGGAGATATTTGCAGAACAGATTTAGTTGTATTGTTGCTTGGGAAAAAACAATGGGCAAGATCAGTAGAAAAGGAAAGATCCGTTATAATGGGTGAGATGAGACTGTTTGCCAACTTAATTTATTTATTACGAGCAGAGTCCGAAAATAAAAATGCCTCAGGACTAGATGTGTTAGACTACAAACAATTCAATGTACTTGAAAAGGTTGTCATCAAATTCTGTGACAAAGATGATGGCCAAAAGGCCGGTTTGAAAGTGAGAATCGGATTTGTTCTAAAGAAGGCAGTCAACGTCATGAAAGGGTACTTTGTTATGAAAGGTGTATTTGACAAAGAGCAAGATTTGAGCAGATTTATAGATGTCCTCAATCTGAATTGGAGCTTTATCTTTTATTCAGCTCAAGTAGAATGTGAATTAAAACGGGGTGGTCTTCATAAACCAGCAGCCATCCATTGGAAGAAGATATTTCAACTTTCAGAAAATATTTGTTGCAGGAAATGGCAAATGGGATGGCTCAATTTAGTATCTGGGATAAACAGACTTTTATTTTCATGAGGAATATAATTTTGTCAAGGATAACCATGTTTAATGCTCGAAGAGGTGGTGAGCCAAGTAGGCTTACTTTAGCTGAGTAGAGAGATGCCATCACAGGTGCTTGGATCGATCCAAATTTAATTATGGATGTTGACGATCCAATGGAAAAATATTTGATCGATAATCAGAAACTGGCCTACCAAGCTGGCAAAGGTAATAGAAAACTTGTTCCTGTTTTGTTCCCAAAAAATGCAGATGACAATTAGATCATGCTCTAATTAATTTCTGTAAATTGTAAGTGTGCTGATATTTGTCTTTTTTCTTTAAATTGATGGTCTTGAATTAAATTTCTAGGTCTTGAATTTTAAAATTGTTTTTAGTGATAACCTGTAATCATCTAAAAGTTGACAGGATATCTAGTCAAATGTCTAAAATATTTCGCTTTGTCTTTCACAAAATTAAGAGTGGAAAACTATTCAATATTTATAATGTTTGTAACAAAAATGATTGCATTGAAAATATTGAAAGTAACCACCACCTAGTAGGTATCGACTGCCTCATTATACTGTAAGACATATGTGCAGTCAACATGCTAAAGACGATGGCATCTGTGTTTTTGAGGGGATTTGATGAACAAATTCACCTTTTAAAAAAATAATAAAATCATCCAGATGTTTTATCAAAACAAAAATTCATACAAAGCACATTTATTTTATGTCGATTGTAAAAACCATGCAATGTTGGTGATGATTCGTTCAATGGTTTGGGAGCCTTATGTATGGTAAGGAAAAGTCAGATTTTCCAAATACATGGCAGATATCAAGTAACATTGCAAATCATGTATTTTTGGTGTATGATTTCATGAAGTGTTTATGGTACAAATGTGTATTAAGTGATCCAATGACATAAATCATTTATTTTTAGTGTATAATTTCATGAACTTTTATTTATGGTACAAATATGCATTAAGTGACCCAATGGGTGACGTAAATCATATATTTTTAGTGTATAATTTCATCAAGTCTTGTTTATGGTACAAATATGTATTAAGTGACCCAATGGGTGACATAAATCATTTATTTTTAGTGGATAATTTCACCAACTCTTGTTTATGGTACAAATATGCATTAAGTGACCCAATGGGTGACATAAGTCATGTATTTTTGGTGTAGAATTTCATTAAATGTTTATGGTACAAATATGCATTAAGTGACCCAATGGGTGACAGAAATCATGTCTTTTTGGTGTATAATTTCATCAAACTCTTGTTCATGGGTAACATCACATATTTTTAAAAATATATGTTTATCTCATATTAGTTTTTAATAAATTTTTATTTTAAAATCAAAGTCGTTGCCGTCATCATCTGTTTAATAAATATGCTTATCTCTGTCCGTTTATACTTCTACTTCTATCGTTTATGTTGGGTACTTGTCTGGATAGAATTTTTTTTTTTTTTTATGCTTACACATGTAGTTACATTTAATTTTCTATCAACCTAAGACAAGTGTGTTATTTACTGCTCGAATGCTGGTTAAATCACTTGTTAATTGGTTGGTGCTTTAGACAATCCTACTGGGATGAGGTTCCCGACCTCCCATATGGGCAGGGAGGTACTTACTGTGTCTTATACCCCCCTATATCTGTTTTCCAATTGCTTCCTGTTTTTGTCTTGGAATGAGATTGCTTAGTTTTGTCCTGACCCTGGTCGGAGTTGTTGGCTGGGAGTGGGAGGGAAACCGTCGATTGTATAGTCTTGGGAGATGATATTTTTTTCCTTGTAAATCATCTCATTTTTGTACTGTTATTTTTTTAAATCTTTAACATATGATTTGTAAACATTTGAGTGTATCCTTCTTTGTGGATCTTGTACTGGTGTCTGGATAAGACTTAGGTGATCTCAATCTAAGTACACTGATAGCATGTTCTTGGAATCTACATTTGTTCTCTATTTGAACCATTCCCATTTGCCCTATTTTTCCTTAAGTCCTTTTAATTGTACATCTAGAATGTTTTTACTATCCAATTTTCTTCCTTTTTACTGGCGCTGATATAACCTAAATGTGTTACAAGCGCCGTAAAACCCTTAAAAACAAGCAAAGACATAAAAAGTCCAAAAACACCAAATATTGTCATGGGTAACCTAACTCACATTTTTATTGGAGTTCCTAACGTAGGAAATATACCATTGCAAATTGTGGGCTGCCTAAGTAAGTGAAAACAGTTAGTAAAAGTTAGGTCATCCAGTTAATTTTGTATCTCTTTCACTTTGTATAATTTTTACGCACATTTTTGTGGAATTATTCATTCTTTCATTTTAACATGTTTAGTGCCCCTGTGTGGCCGAACTCGTCTTTAATAAGAGATATATAGCTGGGTGACCTAAGTGATGTTTATACAATGGGCTACCAAATGTAGTAAATAGAATTATATATATATATATATATATATATATATATATATATATATATATATATATATATATATATATATATATATATATATATATATATATATATATATGTATATATTTATGAGTGTTGGTGGGTACTTGTAGGTACGAAAGTGCTCGATAATGGTGGTTAGAGCTAATATATAATGTAAATTATATATATATATATATATATATATATATATATATATATATATATATATATATATATATATATATATATATATATATATATATATATTAGGCATATTGTAAGAATAAAAACCATGAAATAATAGTGCTCAACTTTTTGATAAAAGGAGCTATTTATCCAATATTTCAAGTGTAATAATAATAATAATGCTGAAAACTTATATAGCGCTATAACTCCGAAACACCAGACTCTAAGCGCTTAAATTACAAATTACTTTGGCTGAAACATACTCATTCACACACACAAGCACACACACACACATACACACAACACAACACAAACCAAACCTATCTTGCTTCTCATACCATCTACTAAAATCGAAACAAATATGTTTTAAGCGAACGTTTAAAAATAGACAAAGATTCTTTTTCACGAATGCTCTGCGGTAAGGCGTTCCAAATAGAGGGTCCGAAATGAGAAAAGGATCTCATTCCAGCATTTTTCCGAATTCGAGGGACAACTAGTTTTGTGGAATCACTGGCCGAATGTAAGGGGCGGGTTTTGAATATCTTTCAATTAGTTCTGAAAGGTAGGAAGGGGCAGTACCTTCAAGACAACGATACACTAAAACACAAGCTTTGAATTTAATTCTTTTCCCAACAGGCAGCCAATGCAGGTCATGAAGTAGAGGTCCGGCAGAGTCGCACCTACGCTTCATGAATACTAGTCTGGCAGCGCTGTTTTGGACAATCTGAAGACGTTTCAGATTGTATTGCGAAACGCCAAACAACAGAGCATTACAATAATCCAATTTCGATAGTACGAGGGACACAACCAGGTGCTTCGTCACATCCTCAGATATGAACCGTCTAATGGAAGCAATCTTTTTTAGTTGGAAAAAGAGAGATCTAACCAAATTATTAACCTGATGCTCCATCGACAGTCCAGAGTCTAAGAATGTGAAAAGGTTTTTCACTTTGTCAACAATTTGAATAGAGGCATCCCCCAACTTCAAATCTGTTTCACTTTTCCACTTCCTGTTCCCCACATACAGCACCTCCGTCTTATCATCATTCAGTTTCAGTCTGTTCTCATTCATCCATTTCTTAACACTTTGGATACAATTTTTACTATTGGCTGATACTTCTTGTAAATTTCTCGTATTGGAAACGCAGTACAATTGCGTATCATCAGCGTATTGATGGTAAGACAGACCAAAACTTCTGATGATTTTAGACAGAGGGCCAACGTACAAAACAAAAAGAACGGGTCCAAGTACTGAACCCTGGGGAACCCCACAATCAAGAAAGATTTCCTCCGATCTATATTCATCCACCGTAATAATCTGTTTACGATTAAACAAATATGACCTAAACCAATCAAGCGCTGCACCAGACACGCCATAAGTAATTTCAAGACTTTTGAGAAGAAGATTGTGATCAATAGTATCAAAAGCAGACGATAGGTCAAGCAAATTCAGCAAAGAACATGAACCATTGTCTATAACAGAGAGGAGATCATTAACAACCCTAAAAAGTGCGGTTTCCGTCGAATGATGTTGCCTATAAGCAGACTGAAATTTTTCTTCAAGACAATTATTTTTAAGATGAGACAGTAATTGTTTCAAAACAAGCTTTTCTAAGATCTTAGAGAGAAAAGGAAGATTAGAGACAGGGCGATAGTTTTTTAAGTTCTCTTTATCGAGATCAGGTTTTTTCAAAAGGGGTTTGACATGAGCAACTTTGTAAATGTCTGGTACAGCACCTGACTGCAACGAATTATTAACAATACATGTAAATGGTGTTAAAATTACATCAATGCATTTGTAATTATGATCAACGATATATATATATATATATATATATATATATATATATATATATATATATATATATATATATATATACTTTCACTTCCACTTCCTGATGAGAGCAACGCTCGATAACAACGTTGTAGAAGTCAAACTATCTTAATTATATTTCAAATGTTTATATATATATATATATATATATATATATATATATATATATATATATATATATATATATATATATATATATATATATTGGCGTGTGTGTGTGTGTGTGTGTGTGTGTGTGTCTGTTTGCGGGAAATTGTCAAGAAATATCTTCATTTTACTCCTCTCCCTTTTCCCCTCCTCAACTCGCCTTTACTCTTCACCTCCTCCTTCCTCCCCTTTTACACTTCATCTCCACCTCCTCCATCCCCCTTTTACACTTCACTTCCCTCTCCATCCTCCTTGCACCCTTCACCTCTTCCACCAACCCCCCCCCCCCCCCCCCTCTCTCTCTCTCCCCTCCTTTTCTCTTCACCTCTCCGTCATCTCCTTTTTACTCTTCGCCACCTTCTCCATCCTCCTTTTATTCTTCACCTCCTCCTCCGTCCACCTTTACTCATTACCTCCTCCTCCATTCCCCTTTTACCTCGTCACCTCCTCAAACCCCATATTACCCTTCACTTCCTTCACTACCTTACCTTGATTCTCTCAGCGCCAAGAGGCGCTTAAGGCCTGACTACCCCCCCCCTATTTTATTTTATCGGGTTCATTGCTTCAGTTCTTGCTCGCTTCCAGGAGAATATGTCAGCACCATATCTTTTCCTTTCCTCCATTCTGCACCAAGTTTGTTTTAGACGCCCCTGTCTCCTGTTTCCTCCCGGGCAAACTGAACTCAAAATAACCCCCCCCCCCCCCCCCAAAAAAAAAAACCAAAAAAAAACCAGGAGGTGTGTTCTGATGGATCACTTTATTTCAGTCAGTGACAATGCCAGCAGAATAACTTTTGTCCCCACGACTATACTTTCTAATCGTTTTTTTTTTTTTGGTTTGTTTGTTGTGTTTTTTTTTCCTTTTATTTTTATTATTTATTTTTTTATTTATTTTTTTTTTTTTTTTGTTGTTGTTGTTTTTTGTTGTACTTTGAAGCGAACCCTTCGAGTTCGAGTCTCCGTTAACTCGCAACTCAGAACCCCGTAGATTCGTTTGTTTTGTTTTGTTTTGTTTTTCTTTTGATTTTTTAAAGTAAAAACTCACAAAAATGTTTACTTTCGACGATCTGTACTTATCTTAATTTTTAAAGCCAGTGTCAATAGCAACAGGACACTTTTTGCCTCTGTCATTTGTAACCGGCGTATTTTCCTTCCGAATCGAAGCTCTTTCAATCTAAAAATGCCTGCTATCTTGTCGACTCTATGATGTATCCTAGTAATAGTTTCAGACTAAGCTTGAAGTCCAGCCTCGGCAATAATTAAACCTTGGCCAAACTTAGTCCGAATGTGCCACGAGATTTTAGTTTGGGACTTGTTTGTTCAGCTCAAATAAAATCCGATTTTTTTCAAGCCCTTGATTAAAGTCAAAGACTATGCGCTAGTCCGCGTTCATAAAAATGGCTCTGGCGTCCATCCCATCGCGATAGCACAATCAAACTCATTTCCTTGCATCTGGCACTTTATAGACCATATTTTCCATTGTTGTGGTAACCTCTGGGAAAACGAGACGGTGCCCCATCGATGGAATAAAGGTCTAATCTGCGGGTTACCAAAGAAAGGCAACTTGCACGAACGTGGAAACAGTGAGGCATTAGCTACTACCAGTCACCGGTAAAATCCTGAGAAAATTTTTGATTAGTAGAATTCAGGAAGGGTATATAGCAGAGTAAGGAAATACCAGACAGGGTTCAGACCAGAACCACGGAACAAATCTTTATACTTCGAAACATCTTAGGACAAGTGAATGAATGGAATGGCACATTGTATGTACTTTGTTGATTGTGAGAAAGCTTTTGATTCCGTATATCGAGACAGTTTATGGCTTCTGATGAATAAATATGGAATACCAAGGAAGATAATTGGCATTATAACAGCACGATATGAAAGATTTCAGTGTTCTGTAATTGAATCTGTAATTGAAGATGAAGGAGTAACAGACTGGTTCCCTGTAGTCAGTGGTGTGAAACAAGATTGTTGAATGTCAGGTTTCCTGTTCATGCTAATCATAGATTGGGTAATGGGAAGAACTACAGAACACAATAGAACAGGAATTCGGTGGAATTATACGACTAATCTAGAAGGATTTGACTTTGTGAACGGCATTGCTCTGATATCTTCCAATTTTGAGCATCTCAAATCCGAAACAGCAGCGTGGAAAAGTATGAAAGGAGTTGAAAACTTCAATTATCTTGGAGCTGAAATCAGCAAAGATGGGGAAGTGACTGGTGATTTGATAAGAAGGATTGGGCTGGCACGGGAGCTTTCCAAAGGCTTGTAAAAGTAGAATGCAATGTTTGTCGGCAGAAAAACAAAACAAAGATAACACTCTTAAAATCCCTAATCATGTCAGTATTACTGTATGGCTGCGAAACATGGAAAAGGAACAAAGAAGATGAAAGAAGAGAGGACACTTCCGAAAACTAAACAAATGTCTCAGAAGAATACTAAGAATAAGTTGGCAACAACGTTTAACAACAGATAAAGTGATGGAATTGGCATGAACAAGGAAGGTCAGTGTTGGAACTGGATTGGACATGTATTGAGAAAGGAAAATGGGTTTGATTGTGCTTTAGCGATGGGATGGACACCTCCTAATCCCACCCCCCCCCCCCCCCTTCTTCCCTTTACGCATAGTTGAGTCCTTGAAAAAAAGTCTCTTTACTCACATTCTCTAATTGTAATCAGGTGTGAAATTGTTAATTTTTACTGGTTGTTCTAGTGTCTAATACAGTAAAACCCCGGAAAACTACGATTTTTTCAAGTCCAGGTAGGCAGTTCTGATTTAGGTACATATTTTCAGGGAAACATGTTGAGCATTTTTTATTCCACGATTGTTTCAATAAACACACTAGTAGGAAGAATTAGGCTAAAACCGTGCAAATTCGGGTTGAAAGCATGACAATTTGCATACAGGTTACCAAGACCAATCAAAAACCCATCTACTGTAGAACCACTCTGAGAATCAATCATAACGTTTCGGTTTAAGGCCTTAAACTTTCCCTATTACAGCTATATTAAACAAGGGAAATAACTGCGTAAATACACATATTTTCTTCATTTTCACTGTGGAAGTGGAAATTGGACAAAACCGTGCACATTGGGATTCAAAGAATGAAAATTGGCATACAGGTAACTAAGTCACATATAAATGATACCTGCTATAGAACCACTCTCGCTATTTATCATAACAGTGCATTTTTAGCACTTTTATTTTTCCCTATATAGCATTACTTATCCAAGGAAAATAACAACGAGAATACAATGTACGTTCAATAATTTTAAATATATTGTTGACCATTTATAGTAGCTAACAAATGGCTTCGATTGGGAACAGTACAGACAATGGACGTTTCGGGGAAAACCCTTTGTCAGCTAAAGGAACGTTGAAAACATAAAACAAAATGTAGTAGGAATTGTAGCGTGTGTATTCCTGGGTGTTTGAATCAAGATGATAGCGTGGTGTTATCTAGTTAACATATTAAAGACTTGTCCAATCAGTCCCTGCGAGAAGTTCTTTTTTTTCC
Organism: Berghia stephanieae; assembly: GCF_034508935.2. Lineage (NCBI taxonomy): Eukaryota > Metazoa > Mollusca > Gastropoda > Nudibranchia > Aeolidiidae > Berghia > Berghia stephanieae. The sequence continues at coordinate 32,158,181 of NC_088371.1, forward strand.
ATTGTAATAATTGTATCTGAAAACATGCAAACGCATTCCTTATTTAGTCATAGGTAATATTCTTCCACCCCTCTCCTCTCTCTCTCTCTCTCTCTCTCTCTCTCTCTCTAACTCTCTCTCTCTCTCTAACTCTCTCTCTCTCTCTAACTCTCTCTCTCCCTCTCTCTAACTCTCTCTCTCTCTCTCTCTCTCTCTAACTCTCTCTCTCTAACTCTCTCTCTCTCTCTCTAACTCTCTCTCTCTCCCCTCTCTCTCTCTCTCTCTAACTCTCTCTCTCTCCCCTCTCTCTCTCTCTCTTTCTCTCTCTCTCTCCCTCTCTCTCTCTCTCTCCTCTCTCTCTCTCTCTCTCTCTCTCTCTCTCTCTCTCTCTTTAATTTCTTTCTTTCTTTTAAAGACCCATCAACATTCAATTATGAATTATGAGAATTTCATATGGAATACACCAGTAATGCTACAGTTTTAAAACGCTACATTAACTGCACGAAGGTTCTCAAGCAAGACACGTCAGACCTGTTTCATACAAAACAAGCCATCAGTTCAGAGTAATTTTTCGACAACGACAGATAGAACAGTCGCGGGTGCTTTTAGCCGAGCACTCATTTATACCTGAAGGAGCAGGCAATTTGTAATGGAATTTGTGTGCAGTGCCTTCCACAAGGGCACACCATTACAGATAGAATATGCTCCCATTGTTACCATGCAGTCAATAACATCAATAACTAGAGGTGTCTAAATGAGTCAATAAAAAGGAGATAAAGAGAAAGGGAGTAAATCGGACTCATGAATGAACAACACAAAAGAAACTGTGTTTTGGCCTTTGGCCTTTTTCAAGTAAACACAAAGTAACATAACGTCAATAGCTTGACACACATATCGTTAACCCTCTTATTTAAATACGTAAGTTAGGCATTTGCTTCTCTATTTTTATCTTGTGTTTTATATATATATATATATATATATATATATATATATATATATATATATATATATTATTTTAATATTTACCACAATGTTGGAGTCAGTCTACATCGATGTTTCAGGCCTGTTCAGCCATCGTCAGGACTGTGTGTTACATGAGTTTGGTTTGTTGTGTGTTGTTGCTTGTTGAAGTCCTGACGATGGCTGAAAAGGCCTGAAACATCGACGTAGACTGACTCCAACATTGTGTTAAATATTAAAATAATAATTCTTTCAATTGCTACATGTCGAGCACTTTTCGGTCTATAAGATTCCATCAATATCAATTAATGTTTATTTAAAAGAATTCTGTAGTATACGATTTGTACAATACAATTGTTTTGAAAATTATAATCGATGATGATAAGAAGAAACTTA
>NC_088371.1:32162015-32167015 GCF_034508935.2 Berghia stephanieae
AATGACACATAGTAACTTAGTAGCTGGCTCTAAACTATCGGAACAATGGCGGACGCCCTTAAATGAAATATTTCTCCGACGAGCTTAGGAGCGTATCCAGAGGGGAAAAAAACATAAATCTGATCATATTTAGACTTTTACACATTCTGATCACAAGACATGGAAAGTTCTAGCCTACATGAAGAATAAAAAGTACCGATTTTCTTTTTTCAGAACCACGATGGCCGCCGTTTCTGGGCGACGTGACATCAGACTATCCAATCCAATTGTCCCATATAAACCGAAACACTTAACATGAAGAACAAGATATCATTTTTTTTCCTACAGAGACAACGCTGATACCAGCCTGATACCCAGTTTACACCCGAGTATGGTGAAAGAATGTGAGTAAAGAGCCTTTCCAATGACCCGACTTTGCGCTTATCCAGCGTTGGACTCGATTCGGGGACGTGTCGGTCCGAAGACGAGTGGCACTATGTTGTGTTCAGCGGGTCACCTAGCCGTTGCTCACCTGACACAGCTGCGTTCAACGACATCCAGTATGTGGTACATGGCAAATCTTACTTTACAATACAAGGAGTCAATAAAAAGGAGATAAAGAGAAAGGGAGTAAATCTGACTCATGAATGAACAACACAAAACAAACGACGTTTCGGCCTTTGGCCTTTTTCAAGTAAACACAAAGTAACATAACGTCAATAGCTTGACACACATATCGTTAACCCTCTTATTCAAATAAGTTAGGCATTTGTTTCTCTTTTTCTTCTTTTGTGTTATATAAATTTAAAAAAATAATAATCTAAAAAATCGAAATTTAAAACAAGAAAATATAAGTTGCATTGAAGGTAAAATAAGGTTTTAGAAAGACCTTATTAAATGTTATGAATTGTCAGGTGGCTCAGTATCGCAGTGGAAAAGCTGTCAGACTCTAACCTTGAAAGTTCTGGGTTCAATCCCATTGTGGACACTTTTTTTTAAAGTTTACTTTATTGAGAAAGACATCATTTTCGTTGTTATAGTTACTGGACATATATTTAAAACCTTAAATTAATATATTATTATTATTATTATATTTTTTTAAACAACATCTGTACCATTCAATGTGTTATCGACGTGCATTTATATGTAAACGTCGATTGTTATCATTTTATAATATTTTATCATTATCATCAGTGTATTCGTTTACCGCGTCTTTGTCATATTATTGGGGGGGGGGGGGGGGGGGGTTCGTTTTTTTTCTTCTTCTTCTTTTTTTTTTCTGGTTTGTGTCTGTTGTTTTTCAAAAATTTCCTGTCCCATCACTGTTTATGTCTACTTATCCACCTTATCTGCACCATTCACACTACACATCTCTCATTCGTTCTTAGTGTCTTATTCGTCGTGTTTTGTTGATAAAGGGGAAATCAGAAACGTCCACAGTATGTCTTCATCTATTAAATTGAGGCTTACAATTCAACACTTATCGTTATTTTTTCCTTTGAGCTTCAAGCAGCGACATTTTCATTAATCAACCAGCAGCGCCAACGGAGGTGCATAAAAGTGGTGCGTTTTTGTACACCGCCAGTGGAGGTGCATAAAACTGTCATCTGCATTTTTTGCTAAATTGGGACCTAAAATTTGCCAAAATTTGCCCCAAAAAACCCCCAAAATTTGCCAAAAAGACCAAAATTTGCCCAAAAAATTGCCGCACTTTGGGTCCTTATTTGAAGATTTTTTGACGAAACGATCCATGTCTGAAGTTGGAAGTATAAGTGACTCGATTTATTTGACTTGAGAAATGAAATGACTGTGAATAGCGTTGTTACAAAGATTTTAAAGGATCATTATCCGTAGAGAGTAGCTTCCCTTGGTTTGGGCCCAGGCAAAGCTGCAACATCTCTCAAGTTTCGCACTTTTTTTTTCGTTATTTTGTTTTCACTTCTATTTTTCCCCAAAATTTGCCACGATTTGCCAATTTTGGGAAATTTGCCAAAATTTGCGGATCGCCCTGATATTTGCGCCGCAAATTGTCATTTGCGGCCGCAAAAAATGCAGATGACAGATAAAAACGGTGCCAAACGCCACCAAACATGATCACCAGAGTACTGTACTGTAATGTAAGTTCTCGATCCCAGGATCGTCTTTCAACTCTGCTCACGTCTGCTACTTCAGGTTTATTTTCGCAGTTGATTTTCTTACCACAACCTGTTTTCACACACGGACAACTATATGTTGCTGTGTCACGGGTCAGAGACTATAGCGGCTTACACTTCATGTTGGGCCACACAGAAAAATCAACAGAGGATGTACCAAGTTACACAGACAACGTTGTTTACCAATCTGCCCTCATTAAATGATGGTGGGTATAATATCGAATGAAAATAGCTCCTTCCCCGCGAAATTGCGGGCTTTTTACTAGTTTATATAATATATATATATATATATATATATATATATATATATATATATATATATATATATATATATATATATATATATATATACTACACTGCAGCGTGTAGTGACATGGTAAATCCTAACTTTACAATACAAGGATGATGCACAAACCCAGCTTTTTAATGGAACAGTAAATCCTAACTTTACGATACAAGGATGATGCACAGAGCCAGCCTGTAGTAAGATGGTTAATCTTACCTTTACGATACATTGGGATGAGACACAAATCTAGCATGTAGAGAACGGGACAACTTACCTTTACGATACAAGGATGGTACACAAACCAACATGTAGTGATAAGGTAAATATTACCTTTACAATAAAGGATGATAAACAAACCAACATGTAGTGAAAGGGTAGATCTTACCTTTACGGTACAAGGCTGATACAAATGAAGACTCTCTTTCTGCAGCAGTTTTCAATTTTTTGAATTTTGTACACCGAGCCACTTCTTCAACAAACGTGTCGGATACGTCAACATCCAAAAACGTTGCCAGTTTCTTGATCATTTCCACAGAATTGCTTTTCAGATCTTCAAACCTGAGCAAGTAAATAGGATTTGGAGTTGTTGGTGACGCCATCACTTTGTTCCAATCAGATATGCTGTCAAAATAACTTGAATATCCCAATTCCCCTTGCATGAACAGCTTGAAGAAGTCGTCAAATGTTCCTCGGTATCCGTAAATTTCATGTAATTTTATCACGTGATTGTAATAACTGACAACCACGTCTTTGGGACATCTCGTTGTCAGAATAATTTTTGTCTTTTTGGTTTTTATTTCCACAGGAAGATCGTCATATAAAAGGTGTGTGTTTAAAATCCTTGGGGAAGGCAGAGAATCCAGTACAAATTCGGGTAAAAATTCCAAAAATCCTTCAAAGTCTTTACCATATTTGGAATAAACCGTTGATCTGTTCAAAAGCATGCGCACAATCTCAAATGTCCAGTGACATCCGGTTTTGGGGAAGCCGCAAATCAACACCTCGTTGTGTTTTATTTTGAGATCTTTACATTTGGTGAAATTCTCAAGGCCGAATGGAGGATAAAGCGTGTCACCAATTTTCGTCGTGTTTAATATGCAGCCTTTATCATCTTTAATAAGATAATTTATGTTAGACTTCCGGAAACCAAACCACGTGATGTAATGTTTGATGACAGGCATCAGACGCCAAACTATGCCAGAATCGACGAGGAATTTGTACAGTTTGTCCTTAATGAACTCCATTTTCTCTGTCATTGGAAAACAAAATAAATCAAATGCAGTAAATGATATAATAGGGGTGTAGTAGTAGTAGTAGTACAATAGTAGTAGTAGTAGTAGTAGTAGTAGTAGTAGTAGATAGTAGTTAGTAGTAGTAGTAGTAGTAATAATAATAATAGTGGTAGTAGTAGTAGTATAGTAGTAGTAGTAGTAGTAGTAAGTAGTAGTAGTGGTAGTAGTAGTAGTAATAGTAGCAGTAGCAGCAGCAGTAGGAGTATGAGTATGTAGTAGTAGTAGTAGTAGTAGTAAGTAGTAAGTAGTAGTAGTAGTTAGTAGTAGTTAGTAGTAGTAGTAGTAGTAGTAGTAGTAGTAGTAGCAGTAAAAGGAGTAGTATAAAAATGGAGAATAATGAAATGAAAAGCATAGGTAATCAACCAACTTGTTATCTTGATTTCACAGGTCCCTGACTGGTAATGTCAATGGCTAGAAAGACAAGAGATAACGACCGCTACAGCATGTGTTTTTCCAATTTGTAACGGTTTACATCCTGTAAGGTTTAGTGTTGTGACATCAATGTAGATTATAGGCCATAGATCCTGGACTGAATCATGATTTTTTTTTTCTCGGTTGACAGATATTGGGGAGCGGGGAGGGGGGAGAGAGGGGGGAGGGGGGGGGGGGGGGGGGGAGGAGGTTTGCTTAGTTCAGAATGCTATTCATTTTTTTTTCTTATAATGTACATGATTTTAAAACAGATGTAAAATAACTGCATTTGTATATGTTTTTGGTTGTTGTCATGCTGATGATGATGATGATGATGATGAGGAGGAGGAGGAGGAGGAGGAGGAGGAGGAGGAGGAGGAGGAGGAGGAGGAAGATTCTGATAATAATGATGATGATGATGATGAGGAGGAGGAGGAGGAGGAGGAGGAGGAGGAGGAGGAGGAGGAGGAGAGAGGGGGAGGTGGATAAAGTGACTGGGTAAAGAGCTTAAGATTGCATGGAAAGTACTTTGCGATGTCTCCGTGCCCTATTCCCAGGGTACCGGTATCCAATGTCATTTCTAAGATGGAATAACAGTCAACGTCTTTAGTCAACGCCAAATCACACGTAAGTAGGGCAACGCGAAATCACACGTACCTATGCAAATTATTATTATTATTATTATTATTATTATTATTATTATTATTATTATTATTATTATTATTATTATTATTATATTATTATTATTATTATTATTATTATTATTATTATTATTATTATTATTATTATTATTATTATTATTATTATTATTATTATATATTATTATTATGCAGTCGGTATGTAAATTATGATAATATGACAACCTCGAATGTTATGAAT
>NC_088371.1:32174515-32176145 GCF_034508935.2 Berghia stephanieae
AGAGGGGTCGATGGTGACTTTTCGCCAGATCTAACAAACTCAGTACCCATTCATTGCTGAGTAGACAGGGATTCAGAAAAAAATCGACTGCACCCGGGATCGATCTTGGCCCTTTGCGTTATAAAGAGAGTGCTCTATCAACTGAGCTATCGGGGTCCCCAAATATTCTATTGGACTTTTTTAAAATTCAGACGTTATACGGGGTTTTTTGAATTAGTAAAAACACCAACGAAATTTAATATTATTGTATTATTTTAAATGACAACACTGCGATATAAAGGAGTGGTGACAAGAGATGGACAAAAGAAAACAAAAAATCGGATTTGCTACTTGCTAGGTTCGACACACACACACACACACACACACACACACACTACACACACACATCTTTAGTAGTCACATACATTTCAAACAATAACCCATAGAGAAGAGGGGGTCATGCCTTCACCATATATCATTGTCATGCGATCATTATGGTGTAGTAAATTTGAAATTTACCCCGTATAATGGAATCTTCCAAGGCGTGCGCCTCCTGTTTCCCCCATCCTCACACACGAAAGGGCGGTTTGCGGAGTGGAGGTTGGTGGTTTCTGCCTGTATGGTCGTCTGTGTCGTTTAGTGTATGGCAAAGGGGGTGGGTGCGATTAATTAAGTGGGATGGGTGGTGATTGGTGGAAGATAGGCAACCGAAGCAACGAATCGCTGGGCAGGGTTGCCAGTTTGGCATTTTAAATGCCAGATTCCAAAAATCTGGCATTTTGAAAACCGTTTGGCATTAGAAAAATCATTTGGCATTTGGCCATTTTCATTTGGCATTTTCTTTTCTTGTAAATTATACTTCAAATGACACCTTTTCTTAATTATTTCTAAACGCGTAAAAACAAACATCTTCACATTTCTTTTTCATTCTTAAAATCCAACCGTGGTGTAAGTGGTTTAGCACTCCACTTAGTAGTCAGTAGGTAAATAATTCCCCAACAGGAAATTTAGTATAAAATTTAAAAAAAAAAAAAAAAAAAAAAAAAAAGAAAAAAAAAGAAAGAAAAAACACCGCAAGCCACCAGGATATGATAGTAAATTGTCTATCAAAAGTGAGTAGTTTCTTAGTGGGGGTGGGAGTCAACAGACTTTGGCATCTTTTGAGTGTTTTGGCATTTTTTGAGTCTTCCCCTGGGCATTTTGTTGAAAAATAATCTGGCAACCCTGCGCTGGGAAGTTGTAGGCTATGGCGCGAGAACCGTAGGACCGTGGTCCTTGCAAGGGCCGCCCCGCACTAGTTGAAAGGTGATAAGAAGTGAGGACCGCCGCCGATCTTCCCCTATGGGACCGGTCTTCGGTTCACAGCTAAAAGACCGTCGGACCGCGGTCTAGACCGGTCTTCAGCGCGGCACTAACTACTACTACTACTACTACTACTACCATATGTCTTTTTCTTCCATTATAGTCTGGAAATTCTGTGTCCCTGACGCTGGACCTTTGCTTATCAATTAGATCACCCCCCTGGGGCACCCTATCCTCTACCCACGCCACGCTAACATTTCATTCATACTGCAACCACCATTGAGTACAGACGATACAAGTTATTTTTCATTATTTTTATTTTTTTCCACGTTTATTTGTGTATTGTTTT
>NC_088371.1:32176245-32178745 GCF_034508935.2 Berghia stephanieae
TAATAATAATAATAATACTTTTAAAACTTTTTTGCATACCAAAAGGATTTTTTTGTTCAAACGTACCCTCTGAATTCGATTTATGTCATGGTTACCGCATAACAAGATCTCATGAGAAAATAATAATGAAATTACTTTCGTGTCCTTAATATTATATTATTTCTTCTTGTTGGGACTGAAAATGTTAAACCCAAAGCTTATGTTTCTATCGGAAATTCATTTTTCACTATCCGAACCAAGCCATTTTAAAACAAACGTTATGGACAATTTTGATTAATGGTTCGGAACAAAAGGCGCCAGCAAGACGTGGCAAAACTGTTTAATCAACCATTTATCTGTAAACTCACGTATTGAGAGATTTTGGCCAGAAAACGCGTCCTTCAAATATTGAAGTTTTAAAAATAACCCTATCCTACAAAAAAAAACAAAAAAAAAACAAACAACAACAACTAACAACAAACTGTCAGACACTGACTTAATCAAAATTACGAGGTCTCAGGTTTTGAGAGTTCTTGTCAAGATGAGGGTCAGTAAAAAGATTGATATTTGAAGGATGATTTTTTCTGACCAATTTGAAAAAAAAAGATGTTTTTTAAGAGTATGGCAACTGGTTAATTGAAAGAAACATAGAGTATCAGTAAAACATTATAATTGGCAAAAACACTTTAAATTGGTGAATCAATTAACTTCATTATCATCCAACTAGTTGACTCTTGACTTTTGTTTATTTATCTTGTTTATTTTGTTTCCTGAAAAATGATTTGCATATTTTTATATATTATTATGGTAAATTATGGTTGTTTTTTATTTATACATTATTTATCCATTTCCTTTTTTTTACCATGTTTTTGTTTATCTATCTTAACAACGCCACTACCACATTATCTCATTGGTCCTGTAGTGTTTTATCCAAACTCTTTTTTGTTGATAAAGGGAAACCCGAAAAATCCATTTTTATCTGTTTTGTGTATTAAATTGAATCTTACATTCAATTTCACAGTGTTAATTATTTTTGCGGTAAAATTATGATTCCGATTATATGTCTTTGTTGTTTACAAGATGGATGTCCCATTGTTTTCGACGAGTAAAGTCTGTGGGAAAATTGGAGTGTCGTTTCGCCTGCAGATCTGAGCCCCTGTTGGTTGGAGTTATATATGTGGTCTAGTGATATGACATCGCTTTCGGAGCGGAAGGTCCTGGTTCGAGCCTCGCTCGACGCATTGGTAGTCCTTGGAAAAAGGCTCTTTACTCAAATTCTCTCACCGTTCTCAGGTGTAAAATGAGTACGTGGTCGTTAACAGCGTTGTCTCGTCAAAAAAAAAAATTGTAATATCGCCTAACTTGCGTCATGTCAAGTCCTATATGTTAAGTGTGCTGTTGGCCAGGGACCCCTTGTAAAGCGCTTGAGCACGTTTAGTGGATATTGCTCTATAAAAGCTATTTTTTTTTTATTAATGGACTTTGAGCCGTCGAGTATTACCAAACACCTTGGTATTAAACACTGTGGATGAAGTGGGCCGGTGTAAATGCATCGCATGTGAACTGAAAGGTCCCGGATTTGAGGCCCCGTTTTTATTCCCTTGAGAAAGATTATTACCTCCAATTTGCTCACTTGTACAACATGGGTGATTCCGTTGACATCAGACGTCTTGTTTGACGGATCATCTATATTCCTTCGTGAATGTCCAGCGACGATATCTTAGATGTCGTGGCGGAAGGGCATAATTAAATTGTGACCCATCTCAAAACGGTAATTATGTCGGAACGAACCATAATATGCTTATAAAGCAGAATTAAATGTTAAACTGGTCAAAAATTTATTGTTGGCATTAGCACCCTAAAATATGGTATCCATTCTCCTCAATAAAACATACAAAACTCAACACAGTCTGTTATTTTCTGGTTATAAATTCAACATCTTAACCATCCCGACTTACTACCGTTTTGAGGCGAAGGTCACAAATAAAAAATTGGTCGTAAACACGGAGGGGGACAGAGCTGCCAACTTTAAAATTTCAAAAATCGTAGTGTCCAAGGGAAAAACAGAAAACTTCACTTTAAAAATCTTTACAAATAAATAATTTCCTCTCAATTTGTCCACAAATGCTCCAAAGTCCTGAATATAGGTTCTAAGGAGCTAAACTTTCATTTCCAACAAAATATATTGAGTCAAAGAGACCTATGCTGCTCGTAAATGGAGCCAAAATTCGTATTCTACAACTATTCGTAATTCTAGGCAGGTCTGGTTAAGATATCAGACTTTTTTTTGATCATCCTCTTTTCACAACGGCAACCAATGTATTATGTGCAGTAGATTGAAGATTGGCCGCACTATTGTCTTCTTTGATGAAAATCAAGCGAGCGACACGTTTTGTTTGTTTTTGGAAACTTGAATTTTTGAGGAAAGGGCTCCAAGAGCAATAAATTATCAATGTACTTGTTCTTAAACCACTTAGAAGTCGCACCCAAAGGTGTGTGTGGTGGGGAGGGGGGGGGGGGG